>NW_028258325.1:27974843-28278828 GCF_053883595.1 Heterocephalus glaber
GTGGATTGGAAGTTTGAGCCTATCCTGAGTAGCTCTGGGAAACTCTGTCTCAAAATAAAAAATATAAAAAGGTGTGAGGGTGTAACTCAGTGACAAGAACTTGGATTCAATCTCTAGTACTAAAACAATGAAATATAAAAATAATAAATATATAGATGAAAGCAGTCCTCCAAATATTAGGAACTATTCAAAGAATAGAAATTCATTCTCATTATTAGAGGTTTACATAATATAAGCTGAAAGCAAAGCCTGCTTTCATACTTAAATTTGTGGACAGCACAAAAAAGTGAATGAGAGAGAGGGTATGTAACACCTTATTTAAATAATAAATTGGGCAAATATCTTAAAAGATGGCATTTAAATATGCAGGCACAATTCCTCATCTCATAGGAAATTAATCCATTTCTAATTATAATGGCCCTTACCAATTATTATAAAATACTAATGAGAAATATATGCATTTTTAACAATGCTAATAGATCATCTATGTGTAATTATGTTAGGACTATATGCTAGGTCTCGCAGACTATACAAAAGTTAAGATGAATTCACATTTAGGAAAAATATGTTTTTAAATTAAAATCTCCATGTAAGTCAAATATTTAAGATATGTTTAGATTTTTTTTTTTTTTTTTTGGTCTTGCTACCCAGAAAAATGACATTAGGTCAGTTTTGACCATACTACAGGGTCTTCAGAGAAGGAGCTATATAAAACAGTAATACCTAAAAAATTTACTTAAATGAGAGAGACTGTAAAAATTGCCTATAAAATGAGGCATGGTATTGTGAATAACAAAAAATGTAACATTTGTTAAGCATTAGCATTTATGGTTTTATTTCAGTAGTAGTAATAATATTATAATTATTGTTTTCACATACAAATAATTTGTTTTATGGTTTTTGAAAAGTCCTTTTGAATTGCATTTTTCATTCAAGAATATTGATTTTACCTCTTCATTATAAAAAAAAAAAAAGTACATCCAAAGCTGTTGTCAGTTGTTTAATCAGACATAGACTTTTTGCAAACTGGATAAATGTTAATAAAGATTTTCCTCCAGTGATAATGCATTTCTGACATGAGAAAATTCAGCAATAGTATATATCTGTGAGTCTATAATATGGAAAGTTTGGAAAATATGAAAGGATTATATTCAGGATAATATATATATAAAGAAAAAATCAAGGAAAATAAATAAAGGAACTCTATATTCCATCTATTTTTATATTATTATATATTTTGTATATGTAATATAAATTTATTCTACAAAATTTTTACATCTTTAAATTGAATTATTTTGTCATAATCATGAATTTTCATATATTTTAAGTATATATGATAAATAGTTTTAACTATAATTTAGTTGTTTTTGGAACTATTGTGGCTACTACTTACAGATATAAAAACACAAACTTTATAAAATAAATAGAGAGTTTAGTAATACTTACCTATCACTACAGTTGAATTCAGACCCATAGAGACTACAGCAAAGAATGGATTGTGTGGCTAGTACTGTGTAGTCCGAAATGTATATTTAGATGCCTATTGATACTGAAAGCTTCAAATTTAACAATGCAGAGAGTGTAACATCATGATACAAAATTACAGTTGTCAAAAAAGAGCAAAGGTTGTAAATATAAGGGTTGGCAGTGTGTAATGAATACTGATATGTTATGTGCCTTTTGAAATTGCAATGACAAAAATCTTTTATAAAAAGAGTAAATAATATGCAGTTTTTCAATGAACTAAATTTATCATAATTTTTAGAGTGGCAGGTCCTGACAATAGTGAACAAAGTATAAAAATATCATTTTTAGATAAGATTTAAAGTGTATAATGAGGTTAATGTATTACTTTGATGGAATTTTTAAAGATTCCCTAAGGAAATAATTTCAAACAGGGACACTATTATTTAAGTGAATAGAACTATTGTCAGATGACTTAAAATCCACTCTTGGTTTAACTATTCAGAAGCACATAAATCTGGAAACACTCATTACATTTTCAAAGATTATGCTTCTTTCACTTAAAAAAGAAGATACTGATTGTTATGGTTTAAATTTAGAATGTCCCCTAAGTTTTACAATTTTAAAGGTGGGGCTTTAGGAAAGTGGTTGGATCATGGACAGCCTATACCCATCATTGAATCAATCCATTCATAAGTTAATGAGTTCATAGCTAAATGTGCAGTTAAGAGGTAAGGCCTGGTTGGAAGACAAGTTTCATAAAGGCGTGATGTAGGTGACTATATCATTTTCCCCAACCCCTTCTTTTTTTCTGCTTCCTGGATGCCATGGTCTGAGCTGCTTATTCTGCCATGCTCTTCCACCATGTTTTTCCTGCCTTGGGGGAAGTTGACCATGGATGAATCCCTCCTGAAAGAAGCAAATTAGATCTCTCCTTTGTCAAGTTTTCAAATGTTTTGTTCCAGTGGGAAACTGACTAACTTTCTGGTACAGAAAATTGGTTCCCATAGAAGTGGGGTTATTGCTGTTACTGTGCCTGACCATGTGATTTAGAAGACATTGGAACTTGTCTGTGGGAGAAATTTGGAAATATATAGATGTGCAGGCTGGAGAAACTTATTGTACACAGTACTTGATGGGTGATTCTATTTGGTAGCAATCAAAGACAAGAATGTTGATAGAAATGGGGACAGTAATGGCCAGGCTTAAGCAGTTCAGTTTAGAATAAGGACTCCATCAGATATTGGATGCGAAACTCAATCCAAAGCCATGTGTGTTATACTCTGGCAAAAAAAAAAAAACAACAAAAAATCAACAAACAAAAAACAAAGCAAAACAACAACAAAAAAACCCCAACAGTTTACATTTTACCTATTTCCTGAGACTTTGCTGGAAATTAAGATTAGGGATGGTGGATTTATTTTAACTAAAATTAGGGATACTGGATTAATTTTAACTAAGATTAGGGATGGAGGAGGAAATTTTAAAGGAGCCAAATATTCAGGCTGTGCCATGAGCATTGCTGACAAGTGTTAGCTATATCTACAGTGAGAATCAAGAAAAAAGAATAGAAAAAGTTGAAAAAGTTAAATTTGGGGCCCAAAGTAATTACATGTAAATTTGAGGTAGAAGTAAATGTGACTGTGGAAAACCAGTGACACCATTAAAAAGAAGCTAAGTACTTTATATTGAGACTTGAGGAATCATTCTTTGAGAGTATCTAAGGAAATTTCTAGACCCCATACCTCACAGTGGCAAGCTCTATAAAGGTAAATTCCTTTGGCAGATTTGAAGAAAAGAGCCCCAGGATACCCTGCTCCTTCTTAAAATTTTCCAGTGTGCAGGCATCCAGGTGCTCAGAGGCCTCTGAACCATAGTCCAAAAGTCCCAGGATACTGCTTTACCTGACACCAGACTTTGATATTATTCAGATGGTGGTTGTTTTTCAGGCATGCTAGAGTTATGGGCTCATAAAGTCTACTATACAGATTTCAAAGGAATACCTGGGAAATCAAGCAATGTACCATTCATAAGGCAATGTGTGAAGCAATGAGAATGAAACTGAAATTGCAGTGGAGACTCTAAGACAGTGCCACACATGGCACTTTTGGCACATATGTTATTTATTTCTCTTTTAAGACAACAGATGTTATTGTATGAGTTGATTTTTATAAACTAAAATCTCAGTGTTCAGGTTTAAGAGCAATGTTGGCACTTTGCAATAAATAAATTGGCTTTGTGTTGAATTTGGGCACTTATTTCTAAAAGGTTCACCATCACTACCCTAGGAAGTTGAAGATTCCATAAATGTGGATTATCAGCAGAGCTTTTACCTCCTTTTAGTTTTAAATGTTAGGCATTTGTCCAACTGATGGAAAGGGCAATACTGTTACAGTTTTTGAATCTCTAAAAGTATTATTTTCTGTATAATAAATTCTGTGCTCTATAATATGATCTATGTCCACAAAAAGTCTTGCAAAGATGATTGAAAACTGAAATTTTACAGAAGGTTGGAAGTTACAAGAGTATGATAAGCCAGATATTTGTGAAAAGTGTGGGTAGGACCAACTAGATTATGGTGTGGATTAAAAATTTGAAAGAAAGAACAATATTTTATTATATTTTCTGGAATTTTAAGGCCAATACTTACTATTGTCGAATGAGAAAAAACCTCAGATATTGCCACGTTGAGCCCTTCTTTACATGTTACTGGAAGAACTCTAACAATATCTTTCATCAAAGCTCATGCATTTTGATTGGACCCTCACAAATCATCCTCTTCATGGATAATAATATTTTTTGAAACTCTGTAACATTGTTTCTTTACTCTTACAGTTCTAGTCTTATGGTAAACTGACTGAGTGGTTAGTCAAACTTCCTTTTTAGCCAATGGTCATCATTTCTAATTCCAATGTCTTAAAGTAATCATGCCCTGTAGAATCTTTCAAATCCATCTCTTTTCCTTTGAAAAGAAAATAACTGTGGAAGAACTGTTCTGACATTACAATGAAATGTGTTCAAACTATAGACTTGATGACACTTTCAATTATAGATCTCCTTTCTCTTATTTTTTTTTATTTCTTTCAGTTTTATTGAGGAATAGTTGAAAAGTAAAATTATATGCATGTGATTTTAGTATATATACATGCATATAACATATATATGTATCTATATATAATATATATAGTCATGATAGATTACGTTTATTTTCTTTTACTCTGCTCTTATACATAATCTCCAGATACATACAGTCAGTTAAAAGCTGTAGAAACAGCAGCAGGAAAGGGAGCATTAACAGTAAAAATCTTTCAAAGTCTTAAAATTCATTTATCCTGCCAGATTTTTTTATTATTAACTTGTTACAAATTGTCACATAAAAGAAATACCTTTACTGACATAAATGCAATCTAAAAGCCAATTTCAATAGCCTTTTCTTTGTCCTTCTGTGATATAACACATTGTTATAACTCCCATAATATGAGAAACTCTTGGAATGTAATTTTTAAAACTTGCTATCTTAATTTTTTTCTTATACATCTTCAGTGTTTTGTCATCGGTCTATTCTCTAAATGTGTGTACCTTGAAGAAGTTTTTTCTTACTCTTGCATGTATTTTGCTGATACATAATAACCTAAATATCTAAATTAAATTGTGGAATTAAAACCATATTTGGACATGTAATTGAGTAAGGATTATGCCTTTCTTCTTCTTTTAAGTCAGATATATTTTAGGAAATTTAAAAAATATGAAAATAAATGATAATCTTCCCTGTGAAGTTAGAAAATGTTTAAAAATTACACAGACATCCATACTGAAATTTGCATCTAGATATTTACAGCAGCCTTATTAATAATTGCCAAACTTGGAAGCAAATAATAGACCTTTTAGTAGGTAAGTGGGTTAATAAAACAATAAACTTTGGAGTTGCCCGGAACACACCAAATCAGCCCGCTGCAGACAGGTAGGTCTGACCAAGCCCTACTGAGGTCAGGAGTCACGCAGAACAGGCCAAATCAACCCGTGCCCCAGAAACAATCCACTGGACACCCCCCCCACTCCTCTGTATAGCCACCTGGTTCCACACTACAAAGACACAGAGGATACGGGACCACCAGACCATGGTACTGAGTCCTGCCACTCCTGGCCCAGAGGTAGGGACTTCTGAGCCACCTTCCCACTGCTCCTGGTCCAGAGGAAGGGGCCTCCCAGTAACCATCCCTCCCGCTGCTCCTAGCCCAGAGGAAATGCCTTTTGGGCCACCATCCCTACCGCTGCTCCTGGCCCCTGTCTCACCTCACTCAGCTCAAAGGAGGTAATTCATGCAGGTGCCAACAGCACCCACCCCCAGTCAAAATAAGAAAACACATAAATAAGTCTCAAAACCAGGTTTCCAGATCACCTACAGCAACCCCAAAGGGAAATGAGATGGAACACTCTGATACTCAACCACCTGGACCCACTGAAATGGCAAAAAAAGGGGATCTGGAAAAAATGAAATCAGAAATAATTTCTCAGATAACAGGAGAAATTGTGCTCCTAGTGCAAGACATGATTAATACATCTAGAGAGGAGCTCAGGAACATAATGGAATCCCAATATAGGAAACAAATGGAATCCATAAAACAGATGCAAATAGATTTCCAGGACATGAAAAACTCCATTGAAGGTCTGCACAGCCGAATGAGCCAATGTGAGGACAGAACTTCAGATATAGAAGATAAGATTACAATTAATGACCAGGAAAAGAAAAATTGCTACAAAATTATAAGGAAAAATGAAAAATCAATCCAGCAGCTGCAAGATGATGTAAAGAAGAATAACATAAGACTGATTGGAGTCAAGGAAGAAACAGGAGAGAGTGCAGATGACATAAAAAGCTCTTCACAGAAACAACAGCAGAAAACGTCCCAAGGAGGGGAAAAGAGCTTGACAAACAGATAAGTTAGGCATATAGGACTCCAAATAGCCTTGATCAAAAAACATCTACACATAGGCATATAATTGTTAAGATTCCAGAAACACAACAGAAGAACAAAGTTCTCCAAGCAGTCAGAGGAAAGAAACAAATTACATACAAAGGAAAGCCCATCAGAATCACAGCAGACTTCTCAACACAAACCATCAAGGCAAGAAGAGCTCGGAGTGACATATACCAAGCCCTCAAAGAAAACAGCCTCCAACCCAGATTGATGGACCCTGCAAAACTATCTTTCAAAATGGATGGAGAAATAAGATACTTTCATGACAAAGAGCACCTTCAGAACTTCGTGAATACCAAACCAGCACTCCAAAGAATTTTACACAATATCCTAGGATCAGACATTGAGGATCACAACCCCAGGAAGCAAAGCAGAATGAACCCATCTGGCATGACAAGAAATTAAATGTAAAGGGGGAGAACCCAACAAAAAGAAAAAGTCATGGCAATGACAAGTCAATACATTTCAGTTATAACCATCAATGTTAATGATCTCAATTCACCAATCAAAAGAAATAGGCAGAATAGGTCAAGAAGCAAGATCCAACAATATGCTGCATACAAGAAACACACTTAATTCAAAAAGGAACTCATAGACTGAAAGTTAAAGGGTGGAAAACAATACTCCAAGCAACAGGAACCTGAAAAAAAGCACGAGTAGCTATCCTCTTGGCAGATCAAGTGGATTTCAAACCAACACTGATTAAGAGAGACAAAGAAGGACACTACATTCTTGTAAAGGGAACAATACAACAGGAATTGATGACAATCATAAATATCTATGCACCAAACACTAGTGCGCTCAACTATATAAAACAAATACTAACGGACATGAAATGTCATATATGCACTAATACAATTGTAGTGGGGGACCTCAACACCCCACTGTCACAAATAGATAGATCAACTAGACTAAAAATAACTACTGAAATTCTAGAACTCAATTGAACTCTTGAACAAATGAACTAAACATCTGTTTACAGAGTCTTCCACCCCACAAAATCAGAATACACATTCTTCTCAGCTGCACATGGGTCATTCTCCAAAATAGACCACATACTTACACATAGAACATGTTAAAGTAAGTGCAAAGGAATTGAAGTTATCCCCTGTATATTATCATACCATAGTGTGATGAAATTGGAGATCCATAGCAAAAGAAACTCAAAACATTTCATAAACACATGGAAATTGAACAACACACTTCTGAATAACCAATGGGTCACAGAGGAAATTAAAGAAGAAATCAGACATTTCCTTCAATTAAATGACAATGACAATACAATATATCGGAATCTATGGGACACAATGAAAGCAGTCTTATGAGGGAAATTCATAGCAGTGAATATGCATATTAGGAAAACAGAATGAGCCCAATTAAACAACCTGATGCTGAACCTCAAGCTTCTAGAAAAAGAAGAGCAGGACAACCCCAAAGCTCATACAAGGGAGGAAATTATAAAGATCAGAGGAGAAATCAATGCAATGGAGACTAAGAGAATGATACAAAAAAATTAATGAAGCCAAGAGTTGGTTCGTTGAAAGAATCAACAAAGTTGACAAACCTTTAGGCAACCTTGTTAGAAAAAGGAAAGAAAAGGCCCAAATCCATGCAATTAAGAATGAAAAGGGTGAAATTGCAACAGATCCAGTAGAAATCCAGAGGATTATCAATACCTACTTCCAGTACCTATATGCCAATAAGATGGACAACACAGAAGAAATGGACAGATTCCTAGATACATATGAATTACCAAAGTTGAATGAAGAAGACCTAAAAATTCTGAACAACCCAATATCAAGCAATGAAATTGAAAATGTAATTAAAAACTTATCAACTAAGAAAAGCCTGGGCCCTGATGGCTTCCCTGCTAAATTCTACAAGATATGTAGAGAGGAACTGCTGCCACTAATGTTTCAACTCTTCAATGAAATTGAAAGGGAAGCAATACTCCCAAGTTCATTCCTGGAAGCAAGCATCACCTTGATCCCCAAAGCAGAGAAAGACCCAACCGAAAAGGAGAAATATAGGCCAATCTCACTAATGAACATAGATGCAAGAATCCTTAATAAAATACTGACAAACAGAATGCAGAAGATCATCAAGAAGTTCATACACCCTGATCAAGTGAGATCATCCCAGGGATTCAGGGATGCTTCAATATACACAAATCAATCAATATAATACACTATATCAATATAGCAAAGGACAAAAACCATATGATTACCTCTGTAGATGCAGAAAAAGCATTTGACAAAATCCAACATGCATTTATGATAAAAACATTGCAAAAAATTGGAATAGATGGTCTCTACCTCAAACTGATAAAAGCCATCTATGAAAAAAAAACAACCAATATCATACTAAATGGTCCAAACCTGAAATCCTTCACACTTAAATCAGCAACAAGACAAGGATGTCCACTAACACCACTCTTGTTCAATATAGTTCTGGAAACATTAGCCATGGCAATTAGACAAGAGAAAGAAATAAAAGGAACAAAGATAGGTAATGAAGAAGTCAAATTGTCATTATTTGCAGATGACATGATACTCTATATAGAAGACCCCAAGAACTCCACCAAAAGTCTTCTAGGCTTAATAACCAAATTCAGTCAAGTAGCTGGTTACAAGGTCAACACAAAAAAATCAATAGCTTTCCTCTACACCAATGACAGACTCACTGAGAGAGAAATAGGACAAATAATTCCTTTCACAATAGCATCCAAAAAACTGAAATACCTAGGAATCAACCTAACGAAAGAAATGAAAGTCCTCTTCTCTGAAAACTATGGCACTCTGAAAAGAGAGATTGAAGATGATATCAGAAAATGGACAGACATTCCCTGCTCCTGGGTAGGAAGAATTAATAGAGTGAAATTGGCCATACTTCCAAAACTTCTATATAGATTCAATGGAATTCCAATTGAGATTCCAGCAGCATACTTCATAGACCTTGAGAAAGCAATCCAAAAATTCATTTGGAATAAGAAGAGACCCAGAATAGCAAAAGCAATTCTAGGTAACAGAGACATGGCAGGGGGTATCACAATCCCCAACCTGCAACTCTACTGCAAAGGTAGTGTGATAAAAACAGCATGGTACTGGCAAAGAAACAGACCTGAGGACCAGTGGAACAGATTAGAAGATGCAGAAACAACACCAGACACACTCAGCCATCTCATCTTTGATAAAGGAGCCAAACACCCTCACTGGAGGAAAGATAACCTCTTTAATAAATGGTGCTGGAAAAATTGGGCTTCAACTTGCCAAAGATTAAAACTAGAACTATATCTCTCACCATGCACTAAACTAAAATCAAAATGGATTATGGATCTAAATATTAAAATCGAAACTCTGAACCAGTTGAAACAGAGGTTAGATAGAACTCTTGAAGACATTGGTGTAGGAAAAGATTTTATGAACAAAACCTCAGTTGCCCATGAACTAGCACAAACAATCAAAAAGTGGGATCTCTTCTTATTAAAAAGCTTCCGCACAGCAAGAGAAACCACCAGCAGTGTGAAGAGACAACCCACAATGTGGGAAAAAATCTTCACCTGCTCTTCCTCAGACAAAGGTCTACTATCTAGAATCTATAAAGAAGTTAAAAAGATCAGACCTCCCAAATTTAAAGATCCAATCCGAAAATGGGCATCTGAAATGAACAGACACTTCTCAGACAAAGAAGTAGAAATAGCAAATAAATATATGAAAAAATGTTCAACATCACTGGTCATTGGAGAGAAATGAAAACAATGTTAAGATTCCACCTCACTCCAGAAAGAATGGCTGCTATCAAGAAATCAACCAATAACAAATGCTGGTGGGGCTGTGGGGAAAGAGGAACTCTGCTCCACTACTGGTGGGTGTGTAGACTGGTGCAACCACTGTTGAAATCAGTATGGAGATACCTCAAAGAACTAGGACTGGAAGTCCCACTTGACCCTCCTATTCCACTCCTGAGGATCTTCCCCAAAGAATTAAAAGAATCATACCACAGTGATATATGTGCACTCATGTTCAGAGCAGCACAGTTTGTGATAGCTAAAACTTGGAAACAGCCCAAATGCCCATCAACTGAAGACTGGATAAAGAAAATGTGGGTTTTTTTAATAAAATGGAGCACTACTCAGCCATAACAAATGAGAAATTAGAGACATTTATAGCTAACTGGAGGCACATTGAGGAGACACTCTTAAGTGAAATAAAAAGGACACACATGTATAAATACCAAATAGTTTTTCTGATGTGAGAAACTGAAAGTGTAAATAAGGATTAAATGTATAATAGATAATGTGAAATAGGAAGAAAAGGGGCAAATGGGAAGGAAGTGGGAGGGCTAGGGGAAAGGATAGAGGGGAATGGGATCAATATGAGAAAATGGAAAAATAGGAACAAAATCTTTGTAAATAGGGAGGAATGGAGGGGTTGAAGGTGGGGCTGGGCAAGGGTGAAAAGTAAGAACCAAGAGAGACTATGTAAAGGTGCAAATTTCCAATGATGAATGTCATTATATTGTATACCTAAAATGTACCAATGATTAGAATGAATAATTGATAATGCAAAATAGGAAGAAAAGGTCCATAGGGGTAGGGGCAATGGGAGGGGCAGGGGAAAGGAAAGAAGGGAAAGGAAAAATGCTGAGAAATGGAAAAAATGGAAATAAAGTCTTTGTAAGTAGGGAGGGGTTGAGGGGGTGAAGGGAGGGCTAGGAATTGGGAAAAAATAAGAACCAAGATGTATTATGTATAGGTACAATTCTCAATGAGAAATGTAATTGTGTTGTATACCTAAAATGTATCAATAAAAAATTGTAAGTGAAAAAAAAAACACTTTGAAGTGTACAAATAATGGAATGCTAGTCAATACTAAAAAGAAATGAGTTATCAACACATTAATAATTATAGAACTGAAAAGCATATTATTAACTGAAAGAATCTAGTCTTAAAAATAAACATCATATGAGTCAAGCAATATTAATGACCCTGTGGAAAATTTGAGTCTATAGAAAGAGATAAAAGAAAAAAAAAAGGTCAGTTATTGCCTCTAGCATGAAAGGGCAGCGACTGAATAGACAGAACAAGGAGAGTTTTTTGAGCAAAGGACCTCATCTGAATAATATTACAATGATAGACACATATCATTATCCATTTGACCAAACCTTTTAAATCTGCACCACCAACACTGAACCCTAATGTAAACTGTGAACTCTGTGTGATAATGACATATCAATAATTTCCTCAGTTGTAACAAATGCGTGCCCTCTTGGTGCAGGAGATTAACAACAGAGAAATCTATACAAGTATGAAAACAGGACGTATATGGAACGTCTCCCTACAGTGTTCTCAATTTTACCTTTTTATGTTCTACATTTCTAAAAGAAAAAATATTGTTAAGATTGAAAGAAATACTGATGCATGTGATTGAATTTGTATTTAGTTTACACATTTTATGGTGTTTCAAATTATTTGGATTCATATTACTTTTGTTCCAAAATTACTTTATATTTTTCTTCTAGTTCTATTTTCCTAACATGACCACATTTTACTTTTGTAGGGTAGGCTTAGATAATGCGGAAAAAATGATTTTGAGCATAGAATGTGATATTATATTTTTCAAATATCAATTAAAATAAAAATAATTTTGAATAACAAAGGACCCCAAATATTCACCAACATTGCATTATCTTAAAATAAAATAATGAGCAATTGAATAGTACTAAACAAATAATTACTAAATTTGGTAAACTGAGTTTCTATTGACACTCTGGATATGAATATATATAAAATGTTTAGCAGTGATTCACACATTAGATATATAATATATGAAAATATGTATGATAATCCCAAGATTTTATTCAATCTAATTTGATGGATTGATTTCTACATTGAGGAAGAACAATTAAGCTCTGAGAACATGCAATGTACAAGACATACAAAAAATGCTTTCTTCCAAAAGCTTATATTTCATGAGGGGAAAAGGAATGTAAAGGTAAATAAAATATTGTACATATCTCAAAGAGAATAATAAACCAATAAATAAGTTTGAAAATATTTGAGAGGTTTATGAAAAACTGCAAGTGTAGACAAGTCGTGAAAGAACTTATGTTTGTGTAAACAACTAAGGACATGAGAGACCAATGACCTAGAAGAAAACGTTTTATGGAGAAAGAATAGCAGCTATTTAATTATTGAATCAGTTGAAGAAACACAGGAGCTAGTGCTGATGAAGCAAGGTTAATAATATAGCAGAACCTGATGTCAGAGAAATAGGTTTAATTGGAGGAACAGGGAGGAGGCAGGACATGGAGATCCTATTACATAGTGTCTGTTAGATGATACAGTGCTTTAAAGGAACAAATGAAATAATATGACTTACGTTTAACAGCTAAACATATTTTTTGGACAATAATTGAATATACACTTAATGTATTTAACTAGAGCAAAGAAAGACCAGTTAAGATTCTATTACAATATGTTAGATAAATTATGATGCTGGTTTGAACTTGATGGAATAACTTTTCTTTGTATGTTGAAGATTTATCCAATAAGAATATTGTCACAGGATGAATTCATTTTGACAGCAATAATTTAAAAATGACTTCAAGCTTTTGACTAAGTAAATGGAAGATCAGACTTGTCATTGTAGCAATAAGAACTACTCTTAGAGAAAAAATTCGTGGAATGACAGGTACTATGTTCAATTGATTAATTTAATAGTCCAAAATTCACCGTTAAATATATATTGGAATTCAAAAGAATAGTTGGGAAAGAAGATTTACATTTAGAATTATCAGTACTGTCGCTTCTCGGCCTTTTGGCTAAGATCAAGTGTAGAATTATCAGTACTTAGGTAGTACTGTCCCTAAAATAATGAATTATTCCACTGTCCGCCTTGTAAGCCCAAGGTCCCAAGTTAGACTCCCAGTCCAAAAAAAAAAAAAAAAAAAGCATTTCTTGGGGCTGGGGATTTAGCTCAGTGATACTGCCACTTGCCCCGCAAGTGCAAGGACCCAAGTTCAATCCCCTGTACCAAAAAAAAAAAAAAAAAAAAGAGAGAGAGATTAAATGAAATATACAATGACATTAGTAAAAATGGTATAGCTATTAGCTCCAGCATTCTAAATTAAGAGATAAGATTAGTCCAGTAAGTGATAAAGAACACGATGAGTCTCACATGGTGGCACATGCCTGCAATCCCAGTTACTCAGGATGCTGAAGCTGGAGGATTTCAAGTTCAAGGCCAGGGAGGGCAATTTAGCAAGACTTTGTATCAAAATTTTATATTCAGTGGCTAATAGCATAAAAAAGTAAGAAAGATACAAAAGAGAGAAAACTTGAGATAAAGAGAGTAAATATATGAGTATTTTTCTCTATATTAATAACACATGGTCTACTTTTTAAAATAAGACAATATACAAACATCTGTAAATTCTAAGAAAGTAAACATGGAGATAATCTCTCTCCATGATATTGGCCCAAAGGAAATGGACATATTTTATGTCTATGAATAAATTTTATATCTAACAAAAATAAGTGATTTGAAATACATAAGCTGAAAAGTTAACAATGAATCTTGACTGGAAATCTCTTAGGCATCAAAGAAATTCAACAACTTTTATAGGGGTTAAGGTCGTTGTAATCAGATTTTTTAAAATTGTAGTTGTACTTACTATATGAACTTGACTTTTATGTCACAATTTCCACATCAGTAAAATTTGCACAAAATAGCACTTTTTTCATATATTATTGCTTGCTACATAAACTGAAAATAAGTCTTGTGCTGTATTGAATCTGTTCCTTTACATGTAAATTTGTATTGTTATTATTTGTTCTGTATCCCAAATATGTCCATTTGGTCTTAATGTTTTCAAAACTGTGAGGTATTGAAGTAAGAAAACATCCCTGAATTTTCTGCTTATCTCTGAAAGAAAAGCTGGCAAAAATAACACAAATCAAGATTTACCACTCTGGCCCAAACCAAATATAATAGTATGTTGAAAAATCTTGTACAATTCTAACTGTAAAATTTATTATAGCAAAACTAAGTGACTTGAAGCATCAACTTAATTCTGCTTTTTATTTTGTGTATCAGATTTTAAGAAGGGTTTAATTAGCAGATCAACATTGAGTCTCATGTGTTGGTAACAAAGTGTCACCAGGGCTGGGACTACCTGGAATCCTAACTGAACAAGTCAAGCAAAATAGCTTACTCATAGCCTTAGCTCTTTTTAAAACTTATCATCATCATCATAATTATTATTATTATCATTATTTGAGACAAGGTCTTGATAATTTGCTAAGTGATTCGTGCTGGGCTAGAACTTACGGTCCTTCTGCCTCAGCTTCTTAGAGTGCTGAATTACAGGGATGAGGAACCACAGAGCTTGAACTCAGCCTTTTGTGCTTGGGAAATTCCTACTAATTAAGATGCAGCTTACTCACCAACTCCCACATGAAGTTTTTGTAAGTAACATTTTATTGGAACACAGCAATTACTTTATCAATTGTTCCAATTTTAGTATATGTGCTGCCAAATCAAGCACTATCTATTGTTTCTGGCTATGTTGCTGCTATACTGACAGTCTGGTAGTTGTGGCCACCTAGGCATGTAGTCTAGAAACTCGGAGATATTTACACCCTAGTTCCTTAAAGAAAAAGTTTCCCAATCATTTTCTAGGAAAGTTTCTTGGATTTGCAAAGTAAACTATTATGTAAATAATGCATTTGGAATATGACTTTAGTTAATTATTTTATACTATGTTAATTATGTACTTTACATACATAAGGTTTTTTTTTTAATTTTATTTTATTGGTACATTTTAGGTATACAATATAATGACATTCATCATTGGAAATTTGCACCTTTACATAATCTCTCTTGGTTCTTATTTTTCACCCTTTTCCAGCCCTCCCTTAACCCCTCCATCCCTCCCTATTTACAAAGACTTTCTTTCCATTTTTCCATTTTCTCATATTAATTCCATTCCCTTCTTTCCTTTCCCCTGCCCCTCCCACTTCCCCTTCCTCTTTGCCCCTTTTCTTCCTATTTCACATTATCTACTATACTATTTAGTCCTTATTTACACTTTCAGTTTCTCACACTAGAGAAACTATTCAGTATTTACACATGTGTATCCTGCTTATTTCACTTAAGAGTATCACCTCAATGTGCATCCATTTAGCTGTGAATGTCTCTAATTTCTCATTTTCATGGCTGAGTAGTACTTCATTTTATAATAAAAACCCCACATTTTCTTTATCGATTTTCCAGTTGATGGGCATTTGGACTGCTTCCACATTTTAGCTATTACAAATTGTACTGCTATGAGCATGGGTGCCCATATATCACTGTGGTATGATTCTTTTAATTCTTTGGGGAAGATAACCAGCAGAGGAATAGCTCTGTCAAATGGGACTTCCAGTCCTAATTCTTTGAGATATCTCTATACTGATTTCCACAGTGGTTGCACCAGTCTACACTCCCACCAGCAGTGGAAGAGGGTTCCTCTTTCCCACAGCCCGAACAACATTTGTTATTGGTTGATTTCTTGATAGCAGCCATTCTTTCTGGAGTGAGATGGAATCTCAGAGTTGTTTTCATTTGCATCTCTTGAATAACCAGTGATGTTGAACATTTTTTCATATTTTTAATTGCTATTTCTACCTCTTTGTTTGAGGAATGTCTGTTCATTCCAGATGGCTATTTTTGCATTGGGTCTTTAAATTTGGGAGGTCTGATCTTTATAAGTTTATAAGTAGACTTTTGTCTGAGGAGCCGCAGGTGAGGGTGTTTTCCCACATTGTGGGTTGTCTCTTCACACTGCTGGTGGCTTCTCTTGCTGTACAGAAGTTTTTTAATAAGAAGAGACCCCATTTGTTGATTGTTTGTGCTAGTTCACAGGCAAGTGAGGTTTTGTTCATAAAATCTTTTCCAACACCAATGTCTTCAAGAGTTCTACCTAACCTCTGTTCCAGCCGATTCAGCTTTTCTATCTTAATATTTAGATCTTTAATCCATTTTGATTTTAGTTTAGAGCATGGTGAGAGAAATAGGTCTAGTTTTAATCTTTGACACATACATAAGTTTTTGAGGAATGGAATGACATGACAACCTCTAAATATCCTTCTACTAATCCAGTTTTAAATGAATTGTAGTTAACTCCAAGAACAAGTATTAAAATGCATGAAAAAGTGAACCATCTCTGTGCCCAGTTTTCCTCAGTACTCTTACTCTCAAGGTGATCTCTTCTATTGCTACAACTTCATTTAATTTTTCTATGAAGATTAATTTCAATTTAAAGATGGCCTTTATTTCTTTTTAACACCGGGGGGCATATCTTCAAGAAGATATGTTGTGAGGTATTCAAATCCAGTATATTTTGATCAAGACCAATTATTTTCTCTACTGGAAATTTTCTTTTTGAAATAATCATTTCATATCAATAGCTTCATGGTTATCAATATGATATTACATAATGATTAAAATTTTATTAGAAAAGATGAAGATAAAAAGAAAAATCAATGTCTTAATTTTGCCCAAATTATTAACATGTATGTCAGCGCTGAATGTTTTTGGAAACAGATAAAAAGTTACCAATTATTCACCTACCTCTGCTAATTTGACATTTAAAGTATTCCTTGAATTTCATTTTTTATTTCCATTCTCAGAACTACTAGTATACTCATTCCTCATGTCTCAGAGACCTGTTTTTGCAACATACATCTGCTTCTTCTAGTTGTCTTGTCTCTTAACTGTTGTCACCAATTTTTAATTTATTGTTTCGCACATTAAATAAAATAATCCAGAAGCCAGTGGATTTGGGCTATCCTCATGCTTTGCTTTTTGACCTAGTGAACTTCATCCTAAACTGTACATATAAAAAACTGAAACCTAATTCAGGAGTATTTTATTTGTAAAGTTTAGTAAGTTCTCAGCCAATCACAAGCAGCTGAGCTTCATTCAATCACAGGCTGCAATAGATCTAACCATGTCTAAGTAAAACAAATTCTCAACTAAAACCAGCAAAGCTATTCTGCATTTTATTTACACATTCTATTTATACATACTCCATCATTAGCAGAGGTCTTTGAATCTCTTTCAGTTCTAAGTGCTGACTAATTCATGAATTGCTCAAATGAACTCTATTATAAAATTTGTGTGAAGTTTTTTTTCTTTTAACCCACCCAATACATATGCAACAATATTAAAATGTGAAAGAAATTATGTTAGGTGCAGGGAATAGGACAGTGTTTAGAGAACTTTATCTTTTCAAGATATGTTTTTTGAATAAATATTAAAGTAAAATTTTTAAAAGTAGAAGTTGTATGATTTTTTTGCCCTCAATCATTTAATGTTAATGTTAATATAATAATATAATACATGGATACATCTATATCTATATCACAGAGAGAGACTTATTTTCTGCCAAGATCAAAATTATTCAGTGACTTACCTTTTCTCCATGCGATCTAAATTCCTTTGCATGTCTTTCAAGCTTGTCTCTTTTCTAACATCAGTCTTTCTTCCTTGTTTTACTTAATGACTTTTTACTTTTGGATACCATTTGTATTAGTCATTCCCTACCACACCTGGTCTGTATATCTAGTTAACACTGTTCAGATTACTTCTGTTTAAAGCCTTACTTAAAATCCTTCTTCCATACCTACCACAAAGACAATCTGTCCCATATTCCACAGCCAGCTGTAGATCTATTTTAATAGAAAAATTCACTTTTCAAAAACTAAGTATATTAGTCAGCTTACCATTGCTGGCAAATAATAACCAATACCAACACATTAAAGGTACGACAGGTTCAATTTAGCTCATGGTTGCAAAGTGTTGTAGACTCCAAGGGAGGAACATCATGGCTCAAGGTCTGGTGGAGCAAAGGTCTTTAGTTCATGGTAGTTTGACAAAACAAAACTAGAGAAACAGTACAAAAAAAGAAAAAGGTGAGGGAAAAAATACGACACCAAAGAGCATGTCCTCATGAGCTTTCCAGATATACTCAGTGGTGTGCTTACTCTATCTGCTAGGTGTTTCTTAATTCAGTCAAGTTGACATATCATGATTCAAAGTTACAAGCTATACCTTGTCAAACTGACAAACAGACACATACCCTACAACCATACTTAATTTCCAAATACAATAGCTAGTTCATAATTACACCTAACCTAATACAATTACCTTGCATAAAACCAAAAATGCAATAATGCCTTCTCCACAGTCTCAGTGGTTCCAGAATTTTTCAAAAGTCCTTATCTCTTCTGAGATACAAGGAAAACTCTTAGCTGTGATACTCTGGAAAAAGCACCAAGATATAAAATTGAGAGGGACGGTGCCACAGGTTAGACATTCCCTTTCTAAAAGCGAGGAATAGATTATAGAAAAGAATTGGACTAATACAAGAACAAGATTCAGGGGGAAAACATTAAGTCCTGTAGCTACATATCTAAGTAGTTAGATGTGAATTCTGAAAGGCTTGTAAGGCTCTGGCCTTACTGGTCTCAGCCCACACACTCTACTTTTTGTCTTGCTCTGCTCACAGCCTAAAGCCTTCTTTACCAGACATTCCATGCTCTTGGCATCTCTGCTTTTCTTGTGTCTACACTGCACCTGTAGCTTCGTTCCCACATCTTCAAGCACTACATTGTCAGGAGCTCCTTGACTAACCTCCCATACCTTCCTTTAAAATGTTGGTAAAAGCCTCCCTGATCCCACAACTCTGCCATTCTACATTGGGTAAAACCAGGATCATGTCTATGAAATCAAGGTCAACCACCACAGCAGGGATTAGCCAAGCCCCTTGGATGATTTGCAGTGGCAGCATCTGAGTGTCTGGGTAGATAAGGACAGTGAGAAGAACACAGGGGAACCAATTCCCTAAATGGCCCTACTCTAGCAGGGAGCCTAGGGACTATCTTCTGTACTAAAATGTTTATAATTTTGCAACTTGGAGTCCACTAAGTGTGGGGTCTTACTGATTTTTGAGTTACCTTCAAGGCATCTTTTACCTTGTTCTAGTACAATGCAATTGATTTCTATGCAAGGACATTAATGTCTTTAGCAGCCACTCCTCCTCTGGCCCCAGCTTTATATATGGTTCCTTCTGGGGAAATATTTAAGATTTTCAAATTTTCTGCTCTGCTTTTTTTTTTTTTTCCTCTGCAATTATCACTGCAATCCTGTTTAAAGGCGAACACAGATACCTGTGGAACAGCCTGAATATTAGGCTGTCTTAAAATTTTGCTATCAGATTAATTAATACACCACACATATTCTCAATTTTCTGCAAAATCCTAGGCAATGAGCAAAATATAAACAAAATTTTTGGCCAGAAGGCAATGCACAAGGTGTCTAGTGCAATTGCTTATGTGTTGTGTTGCTTGTTCCAAACTGAATCCTCCCAAGCCTTGCCTTTGGTATCCCCATTCCTACTTCTAAGCTCTCATGAGAATCACCCATAAAGCTCTATTTACAGTAATTTTGGGCTGGGTTTCTATAGTCTGAATGTCCAGATATTTCCAACTTATCCCACAAATCAATTGCAAAAAGTTCTAAACTATATGATCAGGTACAATTACAACATTGAGCCCACCTCTTTGCTAACAATTTTCCATAGTATTCAATTTCCCCATTGCTAGAAAACAATACCTAATATCCACTACTTAAAGGAAGGAAAGATTTAATTTAGCTTATGGTTTCAGGGGATTCAGTACATAGTCAGTGGGCTCAAGGCACAAATGTTATGATAGAAGGGTCTTGCATAGGAAAACTGCTCAACTTACGGAATCCAGGAAACAAAGCAGGGCAACAGTATTAGAAAGGAAGGGTGAGGGACTAGATTGCGTACCAGAGTTCTCACCATCATGGCCAACTCACACATGCCCAGATGAGTCTTCAACTAATGTGCTAGGTATTTCTTACATGAAATTGAATTTGATATATCACAATCCAAGTCACAAGAAGTGACGTTTCTATAGGGCTCATATTAGAGATTATTTACTTAGTGTTTTTCATTTAGTAAATTACATATCACTTACTTAAATTCTTAATTATTTTGTTATTTCTCGTATGTAGTCACTGTGAAACTGTTGTGGGTTCAATGTATACTTGTGGCTTTGTGTTTGGTCTCATCACTATGTTCCTTCTATTTTTAAAGATTATGAAAAGAAACCAAATAGATTAGTAGAGTCTAGTTTCCAAAGCAAATCAGTAGATTTTTTAAATAAAATCAAAATAGTATTTTTTATTAGTGTGTATTTGTGGTACATAATGATTACATTAATCATAGGGAGCTGGTAAATGTACTTAACACATTTTAACTTATTAACATCCCCTTACGCTTTCCCCTATCCCTCCTCTCTCCATCTCTTGGCTTAGAAGATTTGATTCAAGAAAATATAACTGCATGGAATAAAATTTTCAATTTATACCTCACTATTCTTACAATAAAGATTAACTTACTCACATTTCATTTTCTTGAAATATTTTTCTAGAGAACATCTTTTAAGACAGTTTTTTAATGCAGGTAAAATAAGGCGACAGTTATTTTTAGGATGCCTTAGTTCTTATAAAAAAAAGCAAATACAACAAAAGAAATAATGTGGTAATGCCACATCTAATTTCATAGTTCTATATAAGCAATATAAATTGTGGTGTGAATTAGAGAGACTTTTAGGAAATAAAAAATCATATTTTATAATCTACCTCAAAATTAAAATTCTAAAGTTTCAAGCATTTGACATAATAGCTTAAGAAAATGTTTTTAAGGGTATTCCAAGCTAAAACTGTACCTGAAGGATAACTTAATGGAAATTTGCATTGACATTTTTTGTAAGATTTACAAACAAAAGAAATTATTCTTAAATTTCTTCAAAAATTGACCAATGGTTTTGTAGTATACTTATCAATATACCAAAATGTTCTCATGTTTCCACATTTATGCTATTTCATATTAGCTTTCATTTGAATAAGATATTCAGGTAATATTTATATATTGAATGGAGGAATAAATTAAACCTATAGAACTGAAAAGTGGCTGAAATATTGATCAATCTATCTTAAAAAAGATAAATCATTTCAGAAAGTGTATAAAGAATGAATCGTAAAGCAATCTATGCAGTTTGTGTATGTATGTGTGTGTAGATGCACTTATATTTTAAATCGTTTATTAATATGTGATTAGCCTGAAATAAAAGAGCTTAAGTATAAATTATTCAAAATTAGCTAACATGTCTGTGGGAAAATATTCTTATGACATCACATAGTTTAGACATATTGCAAATTCTAAAGAATATTTAGTGGATGAGCTTATAAATATGTATGTATATTGGCTTTTCTTTTAATAAATAAGGATTTTAGTAGGACAGGGTTACAAATTGAAAATAAAATATTAAAGTAATATTATAAAGACAAAAAAAGACACTAAGAATAAAGTCTTAAGCTTGAGATGCAAGTCCCTGCCAAAGGCTCCTTGTAGGAATATTTCCGGCAATTTTGCATGCTAGATTTTGAAAGGAAATAAATGCAACCTTTTCCTTTTTCTTAAAATAATGAAATGAGGATGCTATTTTCTGTTTAGAGAAACCACATACTTTTAAAAATTATTAAACATTTCCAACAATGAGCGATCTTCCTCTACGAGAATGAGATAATCAAAAATCTAGCTGTCTGATATTTTTTTAAGTATGGCCTAAAATAAAATCAAAGGGAAAATAAGCTGAAATGAGAGTATTCATGGAAATTAAAACAAAAAGCAGAGAAAGAATCATTCATTCTACTTTGAATTCTCAACAAAAGCCAAGAGTTAATTAAATCTTGTAACTAGAAGAGGCCATCGTGGAAAGGGAAAAACAATAAACTGTGGAAAATTGCTTTCATAAGGAAATGGCAGAATAGAAATTTTAAAACATTCAAAAAGTCTAAAGGTAATAAAGAAAAGAACATTTTAAAACAGGAAATTTTATTACTAGTAATAATAGTTAAGTAACTTGAACCAAATATCCTAGAAAATATGAATGGATATAAAATTGTTTTTGATATAAAATCTAAGATATATTTTTAAAAACACTTCGAAAGAGTTGGCAATATAAGGGCTGGAGATTTAGCTCAGTGGTTCTGCCGCCTACCTTGCAAGAGCAAGGACCTGAGTTCGATCTCCGGCATGAAAAAAAAAAAAGAGTTGGCAATATAAAGAGAATTACTGTGCAAAAATCAGCAAGTAGACATGCTTCATGAATATTTCTTCCTGAAGGTTTTTGTTAATTTAAAACAGGCACTAAGAAGCATAATTTTGCTCTTCATACTTTTAGATACTATCATAATCTAAGAATCAAAATCAATTTCATTTGATTTCCATCATGACTATTAACTATAAAACAATACACTCCCATCTTTAAACCTTTTTTGTTTTGCTTTATTTTTTGAGACAGGATCTCTCTATGTAGTCTAGGTTGGTCTTGCACTCACTCTGTGTAGCCCAAGATGACCTGAAACGTGGCAATTCTTCTGCCTCAGCCTCTCAAGTACTGGGATTACAGACATGTGTCACCATGCCTAGATGAGCCACCATGCCTGGCTCATCTTCACTCTGTTAAATGTGAAGGAAAAAAGTAAAAAACTTCCCTAACAGGTTCAAAAAATCACAATTTATTAAGGACAACTCAATAAAATTATACATCAGTCATATTAGAACCTCCCACCGATCAAATGGCACAAGAGTAGAGAGACAAATTAAAGACCAAAAAAATTTATTTTCAAAGAAGCATTAGTACAATATGCAAAAGCCAAGGACATTTCACAATGGAAGATTTTCAAAAGGTGCATAAGCATGAGAAAAACCCCCAAATATTTGTAATTATTAAGTAATCACAATCAAGTGGTTCTAAAATTGAAAAGTCTTGCAATTTCCAGTGCTGTTGATTTTGTGGAACAACCAATAATTTCAGATACTGATGATAGGATGTCAACTTATGCAAAGATTTTCATAAAATGTTTGCCATTAACTATTAAAGTTGAATATATGAAAGTTATAGTATCTATTATTTTTCCCAGACTGTATCCTCAGCAAAATTGTATATATAAATATAAATATATATATGTATCACTCTAAACATATACAAAAATATTCATAGAAGTATTTTTCAATGTAGCCCCAAAGTGAAATGATCCAAATTATCTAATAAAATGGATTTGGAAATGTACTTGTAGTTCCACCATAGAACACTATGTAACAATGAAAATGAGTGAACTATGGCTGCATACATTATAAATAAATTTGAAAAGATAGTATTACACAGTAGTCAATATATTAAGTATCTATGATCTATGATTTCTTTTGTGCCACCTGATTAGATATTTTTTCATTTCTTGATCTAGATTGGCTACTCCAATGTGTTCACTATATGCTAATAAATTGTTCCATACTTCACAATAAATACATTTAAAAAAATGATTTTATTGTTACACTTTTGATATACATAATGATCACATTCATCATGTGGAATTTGTGTCTGTATGTAATATATATTCACTTCTTTTTTCCCTATTCCCCTCCCCTTCCTTCAATCTTTATTATGTGTATGAATGTAAAAAATCCCAACCGTAGGCACATACTCTTTTGTGTTTTATAAAACTGTAAAATTGGAGATAATATAAATGTTTTAGCAGGGATGTAGAAAATCCATGAATATTAATACAGTAAATACTGTGTAAATAATGATATGTGATGTTAAAAGAGTATTTAATAATATGGAGAAAAATATATTAGGTGAAGAGGAAAATTAAGAAAACACATAGTATGAGTTTATATTTATAAATTTATGTGTACATTCCAATTTAATACTATTCCCTACTCAGCACCAATTGAGTCCAAATATATTTTTACCTAAATTATATAACACCATTATTTGCATACATGTATACACTAATCTTATTTTTATCATTCTCTGAGTTCTGTCATATGTTGTTGAACAAAGAGATTCAAATGGGCATGTCCTACCATAGACTCCCTGTAAATGAAGGGTATTAACTCTGCATTCTGTAGTTGCTCTCAGCCAGGGATACCTCCGTTGTGCTTCCCTGAATATTACTGAGATTGGAAACTTATGTGGTGTGACAACATTCATTTCTGTATAATCTCTCTTTCTTTTTCCATTTTAGAGAAATGCTTTTGATCCATCATGCCTAAAAATTGGTCAGAACATGATATATTTTTGTTTTCCTCAAAAAAAAAATATAAGGCTAAATACAAGACTTATTTCAAAGCAGTAATAGCATTCTCTAAGGATGGTTGGAGAAATAGGTAAAATTCCAGCAGCAAACTTTGAGTTGTTGGATGTGCTATAAAATTCTTCAGAGCATTTATAAACATCAGTGCTACCTGGAAGCAAGGGATCCCAATTGTCTCACATTGACTGAAAATATGGGAAGAATTTAGGTACTGGGCTAAAACATCATTATTCAGGAAAGAATCCCATTTCCAGCAACAAGTGTATGGACATAAACATTGAGGAATTTAAATATGCTTATTGACATAGTAGTGAATATATCTGTATATTAATGATAGTATGCTCAAGGGAAAAGTTATAATTGATCATCTTTATTGCTATATTTTATAAATTATCTGCACAAAGCAACATTGAGACATCATTGACGCTAACAGAACTTTATTTTTCTCCTCATTTCATAGTATGATTGCAGTCATAGCTCTTGCATTTAGTTGAATGTTAAAAGTAGAATTGTTCTTTCAAAGGCAATATTTTGAATTTGGTTTTTCTACTATAATTTTAAAATTACTATTCGCTAAAAAGAACTTTGCATTTAAAATATTTACTTAAATTAAAACTCAATTCCAGGGAACAACCTAAATCTACTACTTTATCATAAATGTAATTTACATATAGATTTCAGATTCTTCTCTGTATTAACAATATAATCTAAAGAAAGCACTACAATATTTGAAAGCTTATTTGTTCAAATACACTTCCTCTTATTACTCTATAATGCCATTCAGGATACTATCGTAGAGGGCAAAAAAAATTTTCATTATTGATTAGAATATACATTTAAAGGTCAGCTCTAGCTAAGCATTTCAAAACTTGATTAGATTATGCTTGTTAAAGTTTCTGCACTCCTTTGAGACTCAGAGTAATTATATTTAAACAATATACTATTGGCAGGAAAAATTATGTTTATGTTGCAAATGATGACATTATTAGGTCAAAATAGGCATTCCTACACTTATGGCATTTAAGAGCTTTTCACAACTTTTCAGAAGGGACAAAAATTATGCTGATGTTTGTTTTAAACTAAAATTTAGTAATTGTGTAAGTTTTAGTTCTTTTAGTAATTAAAATTTATATGTATTTTGAATATTTATGCTACTATCAAAACATTCAGGCATAGATGTCTTTAAAATACTATAAAACATATTAAGTACTTTTTCTTAAATAAAACTTGATATTCATTTTATTATCTATATTTTTCAAAGAAAAAGCGAGTTCTCAGTTATAGTATTGTAATTGTTGATTTTCATGTTTGTTAAAATTATTCATCTAGAGATGATTTGTTACTTTTTACTAGGATTTTAGTCACTTTTAATACATGTATTTGGCATATTATCTTCCAAATAATGATTCTATTACAACTTACATGTAGAAAATATTGAGTACATATTATATTTTATATACAGTATATAAAAACATTATTAATTGTTTCTTGTACATAGTATAGAATGGAATATTTTAAGCAATCTTACAGATTGACACATTGTTGCGTATAATGGGTCTTTGAACAATCGTGTAAAGCCCAAATTCTAATTCAAATATTTTCATGAGGTACTTACTTGACCAACAGCCAGTTACTCTAAACAACTTCTCAACCACTGATGATGATGAAGTATTAAAGGGTTAACTATTTCTAATTTATAAGGTGTATTACGTGGTGTGAAAGATCTATATTGAATCAGAAATTTGAATCAATTTGATTTGAGAGTAATCATTATGCCAGTATTATTTTAATAAAAATATATTAGTTTTACTAAAACATTTCACATATAATTTACAATTATAGAAATCTGTGACATAAGTTTCCTTTTTATCACTCAATGTGTAGAACTATCAAAAAATTTGACAAAATTCATAGTAATAAGCAATTTCAGCATTTCTCCAAATTGAAAGTATTTAAAGAGAAAGGAATCCAGAGTTCAATGAATGAACTGGCACAATTCAATTTTGCATGTCTTGTATGATCTCTTTGTGTCTGGCTGTGAGCAGCCTAATATACATATGTATGTATGTGCACGTATGTTTGTCTAGGTGTTAAAAATCTAATATAAACCTAATCATTTGGTATTCCAAAAAAGAAAAATTAAGGAAAAATCACCTAAGGCAAAAGGCTGAGAATCATTTTCTATTACATATTTATTCCTAATGGCATCAACATGAGATGTGCCTTCTTTCTTCTTTCTTCTCAGGAAACTATTTTAAGGAGAATTTGTAGAAAAATAAAATCTTCAATGTCTTAAATATATTAAATACCAAATCAAGTAGGGTGTATTGAGAGAATAATAAATTCATACAGCTATGGAGTGAGAATACATGATTTTTTTTTTCTGGTACCAGGGATCAAACTCAGGACCTTGCACTTACGAGGCAGGTGTGGTGCCACTGAGCTAAATCCCCATCCCATGAAAACATATGATTTTATCTTATCACTCTGTGAAAGGAGGATAATCAATTTTTAGTTCAACAAGTATTTATTAATCTTCATATTACATTGTTAATAAAAAAGAAAAAGGATTATACTGTGCATATAATGTTATTGTCTAAAAAGATCAAAGAGGGTCTATCATAATTCAAACACTAAGATACATCAAGGAAAATTACGATTTCAAATAATGTAAGAGAACATAATTGTGCCTAATGTATGTTATTATATAAGATTATTTTGGAAATAATTTCCAATAGTTTCATAAAAATTACACATAATATTTACAGAAATAAAATAATTATTTTCAGTGGATATAATCATTCAATTGAAATACCTAAAACAATGAACTAAAATCTATGAGTTATTAATTGATTGCATTATAGTGAATAAGAATGGAGTGTTTATTGTTAGTTATCACTCAACTGATTAACAATTACAGAAAACAAAATTTGCTAGCCTATACTATATGGTAAAATAAATTCAAGAAAGTTTATTTTGATAAAGATGAAAAAAGATAAATATAATTATATATTTATATTCTTTTAGAATGTTAGGTAATTAACAGTGAAAATTTTAAAATTGGAATTCTGTGGCTTACTGGGAAATATTGAAGAAATAATTTAAGTCTGAAAATTTGTTTACTCATGAATAAAATTGGGAAGATTAAATGGTACACTGAGAGGTTATGGTTAAGGCTCAGTGGTCGTGTGCTTGCTTAGCATTCATATGATGACAGGTTCAATCCCCAGGACTCACAAAAAATGGCACTTTGTATGTGAAGTTACCCGCATAGATACTGGTCCAAAGTAAATAGACAATATATTGCTTGAAACCCTAAAAAGTAAAACAAGCAACTGTGATTATACAGATCACATGTTGTTTTTTGTTTAAGGTCTTTTTCAGTGGAGACAAGACAGCAGAATTTTCCAAATCTGATAACATTTAACACATTGTCACAGAGCATATATCTATGTGACAGCACATAAAATGTAAGCATATTACCACTGTAATATATTGCCACTGATAAGCAAGGCTAGTTTTTCTTTGCAAAATAGATGCTAGTTACTCTTTTTGTCTCACAGAAATATAGAGAGGTCATATTAGGTACATTATAAAGACTCATAATTTAAAATGTAGAAGAAATGAATAATATAAGTAATACTAAACATGATTCTCATATGGAGGATTTGGAAATTTTTAGTTTTACAGTTTTCAAATGTTTCGGTTTGGATAGTTGAAAAAGGAAAATATGTTTCTCTGAACAATTTTAGACTCAAGGTAATGCAACTTTTACACTTAACTCATTTACCTGACTTCAAGGGAAGGCGTGGGTTCAAACAAATGTTTTGCACCTGCACAGAAGAAAAGGCCAAAAACTAAGCCTAAATATCATGGCACAAGAAATAAGAGCCATGTAGGGCAATTCTAACTCCTGAGCTCTCCATGTGCTCCAGAATAGATTAAATGCTTGAAAGGCAAGAATATGTTTTGGCAGCATTGCTAGATCTATATCCCCAGGGAAAAATTGAAGACATAGTTTCATTCAATACAGACATAGATCTTCAGAAAGATATTTTCATAAGCAAGCATTGCAGGCATTTGGCTGTGCGTGCCAAGAATATCTCCTGAAACAGAACACAGGCCTGGAATGAACATGCTGGAGTACAGAGGAGACTATTGAAACAGTAACTGCTTCAGTGACACCCATAGCAGCAGGAGATGACAACAGTCATAGTATCAGCAGCAAAAAAGGGTTATTTTTCCATTTATAAATGCAATTGAACATATGGCTACCTTAATTAGGACTTTTCTCATTAACTCAGAATAGGCAGTCTCTGCTGAAGCACCCTCAATAGAAAATCTGCATAAATAATAATCTATAGATTTGCAAAAAGACCATTTAATAAGTTGGAAACTAAGAACTCAGCTATAAGCATCTGTGTAACATTTGGTTATTTTTACCATATTTAGTCACTCTCTGCTGTGTACCAAAAGACCTCCAACCATATTCAAAACTTCCATTGATAAGAATGTTTCACTTAATGCCACCTTTGTAGATTCTGCCTTTAGTTAGAAATTGAAGCACCATTCAAACACAAAAAAATACTAATAGAGCTGTATACAAAGAAAGCATACCCTGCCATGTTGTAATTATGTTAATGTCACTTATGAAACATGGAAACTAAATTTGAAATTTTCCACTATGAAACATAATACTGCCAAAAATCATTCTCTTTCCCTTTCCACAAATAAAGTGAAAATGAACATGCTGTTAGCATTTGAACCTCTTACAAGACAGATGCACCTTATAATGGCATAATCTGTAGGAAGAGGACATTTTATTGATTCTCTGAGTATCTAATAATTAATATTGAGAGTAAAGCAGGGATAGAAAGCTGATTAGGATCAAATCTTTATCCTCACAATAATATGAATGAACTTGATCAAAACACCAAGGTGGATTATTGTGTTATTAGAAAATCAAAGATTCAAATGAGCAATTAAGGCAAAAAGTTAATAGCATTGCCTCCAGAATTAACAGACCTGATCTCCAATATGCATTACTCCATTTTTACTTTAGCCAAATTAGTTACCTTCACCAAATTCATTTAATAATCAGGAGTATGGATTTAATATTAACCTGCTTCACAATGAGGGTGTGAATGATAAATGTGGCAATGGGTTTAAAATATCTAATCCATGCCTACACTTATTATTAATGTAGATGAAGCAAGCCATAGACTCAGTTGTTCTGTTCTATGACAGTATTCCTCTACTTATCCAAATTATCAGATTTAGCTAGGGTCCTTACTAAAATGCCAGATTTCCAAAACTTCCTTTTAGATATTTAAATAGTATAAATAAAGTAGGCATGGTGGTTTATTAGTCACTCTCCTGTCTCTAGGACAAAATACTTGACACAACTTAAGGGAGGAGAGCTTTATTTTTGCAAAAATTTTTTCAGAAGATTCACTCCATGGATTATTGCTCCAAGGCAGAAATTACACAGTAGAGGACATGGTGAAGGAAAACTATGTATCTGAATGTATTGAGGAAGCAGAGAGAAAGGAGGAAAATATGAGGCATGAACAAGAATACACATCCTTCCAGTCCATGCCCCCAGTGACCAACCTGCAATCCTGCCACACCACCTGACAGTGCATTTAGCTACTTACCTCATCAGTGATGAATCCACTGGGAAGTGCAGTGCCTCCATGATCCAAACACCTTCCAAACATGGACACTTTTGCAGGACATTTTAGATCTAAGTCATAACACATGAAAATAGACAAGTTTTTGAAACATGAGTCACCATGGCTAGAAATTAAGCATGTTCTAAGATAACATTTCTTAATGCATTATAGTAAAATGTTTAGTAGCCTGAACTTAAATCATTTCTCCATATTTTTAAAACACTTAAGTAAAGACTAGATATCTCCCTAATAACTAAGTCTAAATAATTATTCATTTCTCTAAAATGATAGACATTTAAAGGAGAAACACATACCTATAACACTTCCCAGGCTAAATGGAAATATGTCAGATTCCATTGATTAACAGCAGCTCCAAAAATAGCTTCAATGTGATGCTCCTTACGTTACTTTATAATATCTTTAATATCCTTGAAACTTGGGTTCACATCATTGATTCAAGTTGTGCAGCATGAGTAAATTCAGGGAAATATCTACTGAGTTTTTTAGATAACAAGAGCTGATTGGCTTACAATAATTCTCTTTTGCTATTATTTATACAACATTGCCATTCTCATTGTTCTAAGACAATAGTCTTTATTAATAAAGAAAAAATTCAGAAAAATGAGTTTGATGTTAAAAAATGATGTTCCTAGTATTAATTTAATAAAATTTCTGAATGCCTCTGATTTTCACTAGTCACTAGTACATTTTATTCTAATCACTTGACATTTTGGCCTTTTGTTGTTCTGGCTTTACCAGTCAAAATTTCTTTCCTTTTTATTTTACCAGTAAACTAACATGAGGTATCAAACACATCAAAAATTTAGCTTGACAATATAAGATTCTCAGTAGGGTAGAAATGTTGCTTCCCACAGTTTCTCATTATTTTTCTCCTTCTCTCTGGACTGTCAGTCATTATTCTGAAATAGATACTCACTTCAAGATTGTGGACCCACTTCTCCAAAGCTATTATCAAATTAGCAGTCTTTTCTGATGGGTGATTGTTCTAATTCAGACCTCTTCAAATACAAAACATAATGAAATATCTCTCTGGTCTACTTAGGTCTGAATTTATGGTTCCATTTAAATATCTAAATACTAGCTTTTCAAAAGAAAATACATGTCAGAAATTATCTAAATGTTAGCTGCTCTTTTAGACGACATTAAAAGTTTTATGAGCTGACGGCTGGGCTGAATGGAGCCGGCAGGGCCTAGTGGGACCCAGCGGTTGCAGGCTGACAGGGACCTGCTTGTTCTGGCTTGCTCCACCAGCTTTCCACCACCCACCAGGGCAAGGTGAGGAGGACCCCCCCGCCCCGGGCAGGCACACCAGCTGACGGCTGGGCCGCGAGGGAGCCTCCAATAATAACACCCGCCCCTCCCGGCCTCTGGTCTTTTGGCTGTGCAGCTACTTGGTTACACACTGCAGAGGCACAGGGGGACAAAAGTCATTGTCCTGAGCTCCAGAAGTGAACAACAGAGAGAGTACCTGTCTCAGGCACCCTGATGAAAACAAGCCCAATGGAAAAGTGAAGGGAATCTCTGCAATAAAGACACATCAGACCACTGTGATTGATAAGTTGGAGGGATTATCAGCTCCCATCAGAAACTGGACTTTCTTCAGGGGAAAAGTAGCTGAAACTTGCAGTAGAAACTTGAAGAGTGCAACCCTGCAGGAGGACAGAGAGCTCAACTTGGGACTTGCAACCAGAAATCTGCCTGAATCTCACGGGTCTGGGACTAGCTTACTGAGACTCATTGACTTATAACTGCACACTGCTGCCCACATTGTCTATTGTGACAGCGGAGACACACCTTGAAGGAGGCCCTTTATTTTTTAAAGGTGATAGATTAATAACTACCACAAATTGTAGTTCTTTAAGAGGTATTTGATGCTATGGTGTTGCTGATTGTATGACTTGGGCTAAGGTGTCATGATTGATCTAAACAGTTTTGCTTCCTGGTATAATAAAATGAGACAGCCTCAGAGTCATTAGAGACTCAAAACCTAAAGAGCAGCTACATCTGGTAGACACCTCTGAGAAATAATCATTTCATAAGAGTTTTAAATAGATCAACAAAGATACTTACAATAAACAACTTCATAATATCAACCAAGGAACTAAACCAGGGACAGTACCAAAAACAAAAATGAGAAGGGATTTAAGAAAGTCACAAATCCAGACTTCCACCCCACAAAAGGCAATTTCTGGGGGAAATGAGGTGCAAAAGTCTGATAATCAACCACCTGGACACCCTGAACTGATAGCACAGGAAGTAACAAAACAGATGAATGAGGCTCTAGAAAAATTCAAAGCAGAAATAAGCTCCCAGATAACTACAGAGATGGTGAGCAGAGTGAAAGGCATGATTAGAGGCTCTAGAACAGAAACTGATAAAAAAAAATAGATGAGCTCAGAAACTTACTGGAAGCCAGGAATCCCCAGCATAAGAAAGAAATGGAAACCATGATCACGCAACATATGAAAGAAATGGAATCCATGAAACAGATTCAAACAGATATTCAGGAGATTAAAAACTCCACTGAAAGCATGCAGAGCTGATTAAGGGAATCTGAAGATAGTATATCAGATATAGAACACAGGATTGCAGTGAAGGACCATGAAAACAGAGATTTTTTAAAAATAATAAGAGACCTTGTGGGCCGGGGATTTAGCTCACTGGTTCCACTGCTTGCCTCACAAGCACAAGGACTGGAGTTTGATCCCCCGGTACCAAAAAAAAAAGAAAAAAGAAAACAGTAAGGGACCATGAGAAATCAATTCAACAGCTGCTAGATGATGCAAAGAAGAATAAAATAAGACTGATAGAAGTCCATGAAAAAAAAAGGAGAAAGTACAATTGACATTAAAAAAAAACTGTTCACAGAAGTAATAGTAGAAAACTTCCCAGACAGAGGAGGAGAATTGGACATACAGATAAGTGAGGCATATAGAGCTCCACCCAGCCATGATAAAAAAAAATCTACACCTACACATATAATAGTCAAGATCCCAGAAACCCAACAGAAGAACAAAAATCCTACAGGCAGTTAGAGAAAAGAAACAAATCACCTATAAATGAAAGCCCATCAGAATCACGGCAGACTTCTCAACACAAACCCTCAAATCAAGGAGAGCCTGGAATGAAGTATTTCAAGCCCTAAAAGAAAATAACTTCCAACCTAGACTGTTGTATCCTGCAAAATTATTTTTCAAAATTGATGGGAACTTAGATACTTCCATGACAAAGAACACCTGATAAATTTCATGAACACCAAACCAGCACTCCAAACAATTCTAAGCAATATCCTAGAAAAAGGCAACAAAGGTCTCAAATCCATGAGGCTTAACAGAGGGACCCACAAGACAAGGTAAGAAGCTAAAGGGAAAGGCGGAAAAAGAAATAAGAGCCAACAATAGTAGAATATCATGACAAGGATAAGCCAATATCTATCAATTATAACTATCAATGTTAATGGCTTGAATTCACCAATCAAAAGAAGTAGACAGAATGGATTAAGAAGCAAAATCCAGCAATATGCTGTGTACAAGTAATGCACCTAACTCAAAAAGAAATTCATAGACTGAAAGTAAAAGGATGGGAAATGGATCTCCACGTGACAGGAACCCAGAAAAAAGCAGGAGTAGCAATCCTATTTGCAAACAAACTACATTTCAAACCAAAACTAATTAAGAGAGACAAAGATGGTCATTACATCCTTGTGAAGGGAACAATCCAAGAGGAAGAGATGACAATCCTAAATATATATGCACCAAATACAAATTCCCCCAACTATATAAAACAAATATTAATGGACATGAAAAACCAAATAAGCACTAATACAGTTGTAGTGGGGGATCTCAATACCCCAATATCACAAATAGACAGATCATCTAGACAAAAAATTAACAATGAAATTCTAGAACTGAACCAAGCTATTGAACAAATGGACTTAATAGATATTTACAGAGTATTCCACCCCACAAAATCAGAATACACATTCTTTTCAGCTGCACATGGGTCATTCTCCAAAATAGACCACATGCTAGCTCACAAGACATGTCTAAGTCAATGTAAAAGAATTGAAACTACCCCCTGTATATTATCAGATCACAGTGCAATAAAATTGGAGATCAATAACATGAGAAACTGCAAAACTCCCACAAACACCTGGAAATTGAATAACACCCTCCTGAACAACCAATGGGTCACAGAGGAAATTAAAGAAGTAATTAGACAGTTTCTACAAGTAAATGATGATGCCAGTACAACATTTAGGAATCTATGGGACACAATGAAAACAGTTCTATGAGGGAAATTCATAGCAGTGAATACCCAAATTAAGAAAAAAGATAGAGCTCAAGTAAACAACCTAATACTGAACCTCAAACTCCTAGAAAAAGAAGAGAATAACAAACCCAAAGCCCACACAAGAGAGGAAATTATAAAGATCTGAGCAGAAATCAATGCAATGGAGACTAAGAGAATGATACAAAAACTTAATGAATCAAAGAGTTGGTTTGTTGAAAGAATAAAAATGATAAACCTTTAGCCAACCTTATCAAAAAAAGGAAAGAAAAGACTCAAATCCATGCAATTAAGAATGAAAAAGGGGAAGTCACAACAGAAACAGCAGATATCCAGAGGATCATCAATATCTACTTCGAGAACCTGTACTCTAATAAAATGGAAAACACAGAAGAAATGGACAGATTCCTAGATACATACAAATTGCCGAAGTTAAATGAAGAAGATATAGAAATTCTAAACACCCCAATTACAATGAGTGAAATTGAAAATGTAATAAAAAATTTACCAACAAAGAAAAGCCCAGGTCCTGATGGCTTCACTGCTGAATTCTGGAAGACATTTAAAGAAGAACTAATGCCATTATTCTTTAAACTCATCAAGGAAATTGAAAGGGAAACAAGGCTTCCAAACTCATTCCTGGAAGCAAGTGTGACTGATTCCAAAACCAGAGAAAGACCCAACACCAAAAGAGAAATACAGGCCAATCTCCCTAATGAACACAGATGCAAAAATCCTCAACAAGATACTGGCAAACAGATTACAGAGGGTCATCAAGAAGATCATACACCCTGACCAAGTCAGCTTTATCCCAGGGATGCAAGCATGGTTCAACATCTGTAAATCAATAAATGTAATATACTATATTAACAGAGTCAAGGACAAAAACTATATGATCATCTCAAGAGATGCACAAAAGGCATTTGACAAAATCCAGCACCCATTCATGATAAAAACCCTACAGAAAAGTGGGATAGAAGGTCTTTATCTTAACCTGATTAAGGCTATCTATGAAAATACAACAGCCAACATCATACTAAATGGTCAGAAACTGAAAACTTTCACCCTAAAATCAGGAACAAGACAAGGATGTCCACTATCACCACTCCTGTTCAATATAGTTCTGGAAACATTAGCCATAGCAAGTAGAAAAGAGAAAGAAATAAAAAGAATAAAGATAGGAAAGGAAGAAGTGAAACTCATTATTTGCTGATGATATGATACTTTACATAGAAGACCCAAAAAACTCTACCAAAAGACTTCTGGACTTAATTGAAAGATTCAGTAGAGTAGCTGAATATAAGGTCAACACTCAAAAAAAAAAAAATAGCCTTCTTATACAAATAAGAGACTCATTGAGAGAGAAATTAGGGAAACAACTCCTTTTACAATGGCATCCAAAAATGAAATATCTAGAAATCAATCTAAAAAAGGAAGCAAAAGACCTCTATGCTGAAAACTACAGCACCCTGAAAAAGAAGATTGAGGAGGATATAAGAAAATGGAAAGACATTCCTTGATCTTGGGTAGGAAGAATTAATACAGTGAAAATGGCCATACTTCCAAAACTGCTATATAGATTCAGTGCAATTCCAATTGAGATTCCAGCAGCATACATCATGGACCTTGAGAAAACAATTCAAAAATTCATTTGGAACTAGACCAGACCTAGAATAGCAAAAGCAATTCTAGGCAAGAGAGACATCACAGGGGGTATCACAATTCCCAACTTGAAACTATACTACAAAGCTACTGTGATAAAAACAGCATGGTACTGGTAAAGAAACGGACCCAGGGATCAGTGGAATAGATTAGAAGATGCAGAAACAACTCCAGACATACCTATCCACCTCATCTTTGACAAAGGAGACAACTATCCTCTCTGGAGGAAAGATAGCCTCTTTAATAAATGGTGTTGGAAAAACTGGATTTCAACCTGTCAGAGATTAAAACTAGACCCACATATATCACCATGCACTAAACTAAGATCTAAGTGGATTAAAGATCTAAATATTAAGACAGAAACACTAAAGTTGCTGGAAGATAAGTTAGGTAGAACTCTTGAAGATATTGGCATAGGAAAAGACTTTATGAACAAAACTTCAGTAGCACGGGAACTAGCAGAAAGAATTAACAACTGGGATTTCATCTTATTGAAAAGCTCCTGCACTGCAAAAGAAACCACCAACAAAGCTAAGAGACAACCTACAATGTAGGAAAAATTTTTTAGCAGCTGTACCTTAGTCAAAGGACTACTATCTAGAATATATAAAGAACTGAAAAAAATCAGACCCCCCAAATTCAAAGACCCAATTCAAAAATGGGCATCTGAAATGAACAGACATTTCTCAGACAAAGAAGTAAATGCAGCAAATAAACATGAAAAAAAGTTCAACATCACTAGTCATTTGAGAGATACAGATGAAACCAACACTGAGATTCCACCTCACCTCAGAAAGAATGGCTACTATCAAGAAATCAACTAATAACAAATGCGGGTGGGAGTGTGCAGAGAAAGGAATCCTTCTCCATTGTTGGTGGGAGTGCAGACTGGTGTAACCACTATGGAAATCAGGGTGGAGATACCTCAAAGAACTATGGCTGGAGGTCCCGTTTGACCTAGCTCTTTCCCTGCTGGGTATTTTCCCAAAAGAATTAAAAGAATCATACCACAGAGATATATGTGTACCAGGTTTATAGTGGCACAGTTTGTAATGGCTAAAGCTTTGAAACAGAGCAAGTGCCCATCAACTGGAAACTGGATAAAGATGATGTATTTTTTTAATAAAATGGAGTACTACTCAGCCATAAAGAATGAAAAACTAGAGTCATTTATAGCTAAATGGATGCACATTGAGGCCATACTCGTAAGTGAAATAAATAAGACATGCATGTGTAAATACTGAATAGTTCTTCTAGTGTGAAAAACTGAGAGTGTAAATAAGGACTAAAAGGATTAATAACTAATAAATGATACTTTGAATTTGAAAGGGTCCAAAGTGGTAGGGGTGGTGGGAGGGGAAGGGGAAAGGAAAGAATGGAAAGGAAAAATTATGAGAAAAGAAAACAAAATGGAAATGAAGTATGTAAATAGGGAAGGGTTTAGGGGTGAAGGGCACAGAGGTAATGGGGAAAAATAAGAACCAAGATACATCATGTACAGGTACAAGCACCCAAAGATAAATGTAAATGTATTGTATACCTAAAATGTACCAATAAAAGAATTTAAGAAAAAAAATTTATAATAGTAATATTAGCTAATTATTTAACTCTTTCTCTCTGTGTGTGTGTGTGTGTGTGTGTGTGTGTGAGAGAGAGAGAGAGAGAGAGAGAGAGAGAGAGAGAGAGAGAGAAAGAGAGAGAGAGTAGAGAGTTATTTGCTGGTGTTTCCAATTTAGATTGATTAATATGTTGAAAATCACTAAAGAAATTACTGAGAAATTTATTTCAAGGGCAAATTTAATATCAAAGATCCATCATAAACTTGCCAAAGATTAAAACTAGACCCCTGTCTTTCACCATACACTAAACTAAAATCAAAGTGGATTAAAGATCTAAATATCAAGACAGAAACACTAAACTTGCTGGAAGATAAGTTAGGTAGAGCTCTTGAAGACATTGGCATAGGAAAAGGCTTTATGAACAAAACCTCAGTAGCACGGGAACTACCACAAAGAATGAACAATTGGGATCTCATCTTTTTAAAAAGCATCTGCACTGCAAGAGAAACCACCAGCAGAGCTAACAGACAACCTACAATGTGGGAAAAAAATTTTACCAGCTGTTCCTCAGACAAAGATCTACTATCTAAAATATATAAACAATTCAAAAAAATCAGACCCCCCAAATATAAAGACCCAATTCCAAAATGGACATCTGAAATGAACAGTCATTTCTTGGACAGAAATAAAAGTAGCAAATAAACATATGAAATATGTTCAACATCACTGGTCATTTGAGAGATGCAGATGAAACCAACACTGAGATTTCACCTCACCCCAGAAAGAATGGCTGCTATCAAGAAATCAACCAATAACAAATTCTCGTGGGGTTACAGGGAGAAAGGAACCTTTCTTCATTGTTGGGGTGGGTGTAGACTGGTGCAACCACTGTGGAAATCAATATGGAGATTCCTCAAAAAAGTAGGACTAGAGGTCCCATTTGACCCAGGTATTCCTCTGCTGGGTATCTTCCCAAAGGAATTAAAAGAATCACACCATAGTGATAAATGCTCAACCAGGTTTATACTGGCACAGTTTATAATAGCTAAAACTTGGAAACAGCCCAATTTCCCATCAACTGGAAACTGGTTAAAGAAGATGTGTTGTTGTTTTTTTTATAAAATGGACTACTACTCTGCCATAAAGAATGAGAAACTAGAGACATTTGTAGCTAAATGGATGCACATTGAGGTGATACTCTTAAGTGAAATAAATTGGATTCACATGTGTAAATACCAAATAGTTTCTCTGGTGTGAAAAACTAAAAGTGTAAATAAGGATCAAAATGTATAATTGATATTGTATAATAGAAGGTAAAGATCTAAAGAGGAAGTGGGAGGAGTAGGCGAAATAAAGAAGGGAAAAGAAAAATATGAGAAAAGGAAAAATGGAAACAAAGTCTTTGTAAATAGGGAAGGATGGAGGGGTTGAAGGGAGGGCAATAAGAAACAAGATGCATCATGTAAAGGTACAAGATCCCAAGGACAAAATGTAACTGTATTTTATACCTAAAATGTACCAATAAACTTAATGAAAATAAAAGATCCACTAAGGGCTGGGGATTTAGCTCAGTGGCACCGCAAGCACAAGGTTCTGAGTTCGATCCCTGGTATTCCCCCCCAAAAAAATCCATTATTTTTTATTTATATTACATTTTTAGATCAAAATAGATTATTGTGTATCTTTCTTTTGTATATTTCCTTGTCTTGTATGATTGGCAGGGACAGTACTCCCTGGAATTTCCTTAAAATATGCATTACTGATTTTTTCATCAATATATAATTGTAACATAATAATTTCATTCAACTTGGTACATATATATACATATGTACCTTGGCACATATACCCTATGTATCTGCACATTTTGCTGCACAAATACTGACTTAACTTTTTTCCAGATCATCTATTTAAAAAGGTTTGTGCAGTGATCATCCTTGGTGCAGGGATACTTTCTTCCTTTATGGCAGTGATCTCAAACCTTTTAGAGATGAGGGCCCAAACTGCAACCCCAAACCAACTTATTTATGGGAAAGTGCCAACATTGCAAGTAATACTGAGGTTTTAATTTAAAGAAAACCTCAAACATTAACATCTTTTGTCTTAAAATAAAAACAACATGCGTGCCATAGGTTTGCCACCTCTTGTCTAGGGAAAAGGGCAGTTATGCTTTCTGTGAAATGAACAAACAAAGATTTCAGTTCCCTTATGTCAAGGAACCTACCTTATCATCAGATAGCATATGCACAAATATTATCTGAGTATTTTTGTATGGCCACATAGAAATGGCTGGTTAGAGGACCAATCCAAAATGTAAACACTCTTACTGCCATTGCTGTGATTAATAAATTGTTTTATTTCTCTCACTGAGGAGGCAATTTTCTACAAGCATTCATGAAACTGTGACATACTAAATTCATTTGAAAATAGGGTGAAATCTCAAACACTTCTCAGTCTTTGATAGGTATAGATAATTTTTGTGCAGGCTGCTTTTCATTTATTCTGAATATATGCTATGCAATATGCCTTGAAGTCCTAGTTATGGGAGTTGTAACATAAACAGTGTTTTGAAAGGAAAAAAAAATCATTTTGTTTGGTGTAAAATATACTTTACAATTTCCAATATTGAAGATTTTTATAAAAGAAAAGGTAAATTATTTATAAGATTTGTGGTAATATAAGGATATTTATTCAAATGAATCTCTATATTATTGGCTCTCATCTGTTTTATTTCCACCTGTATCTACTTTTGATTTTAATGAGATTTAATTTCTCTCAGGGCAACAGCCTTATTTGCTTCCTCATGGGTCTGTTTTTCTGAAATAAACTCAAAACAAGAAACAATTTGAAGTCACACTTTATACTGCAAAATTGATGAGCAGTAAGGATTTTAGGGTATAAAAACCTCAAGAATAGAAGTTCAGAGTTTAGCTAGCAGGACGAAAAATGGAAAGGGAAGACATTGAATAGATGATGATTTTGAAAGCTATTCAGAAATCTAACCACATTCAAGGCAAAATGGAAATGACAGTTTATGACTCAAAGATAAAAATTAGTGTGAGAAAGATCAGTAAAGTAGAAGACAGGTTCTGATGACAGAATTTGAATGGAACTTTCTTCTCTTCATTTGGTTAGGGTTTCAACAGTTTATAAAACTTCTTATGATTTCTGCAAAATATATACATATATATATATATATATGCATACATGTATCCTTTCTATCATGAGAAATCATTTCCTTTCCCCCATATCCTAATGCCCTACCCTCGTGATCTATTACCAAACCAAATGGACTATTACCAAATGAACTATTACAAAAATTTAACCTCCACTAATCATTGCTTAAATTAACGAATAAGGATGATTCACAAATCATCTTTACCAACTCTCAACGTGTTGTTTTCACTTACATTTTAAAATATATTTCCTTTTTCCTTTCATTACAGATTCTAGAACATGTATCATTCCTTTGGGTTCACAAATATGATATATAACTTTTTTTCATTCTGACTTGTTCTTAGACTCAGAGAGACATAGACAATTTCTAATTGTTTTAAATCTTATCCCAGCATCCACTGTTAAATGTTGAGAGGGTAATGGGATGTCTTCAGTATGCTCTCTCCCTCTGCTCCCTTCTGAGAGTCCTAATCTACAAATTTTGATGCCAGTTGAATAATATGTTATGGTATTGGTCACAATCCTTTTTATCCAATTTCCTTCTTCTGATTCTCTTTGTCATTATCTTTGCTTCAAGAAGGAATGAGCTACATGGAGAGATGACATTTTAGGTTAGCATTATCAGACAATATTTCCAAAGCTAAAATCTACAGAATGGATGCCAGGAAGAATTAACATGTAGCTCAATATTATCTTGGATGGGAAGAAAGCCAAAAATTGTGTAGCTTGCCAAAGCTCTGTAACTTTTTCATATAATCTCTGTCTCTCAGTGTTATTTGTTGTATCTTGCAGAGAAGCATAAAGCAAAACGCAGCATTTATGAAAATAGACTAGTTGCAAGTGAGATGGGAAATTAAGAGAAAAAGAAAAATAAAGAAGGTCCTACATTGGAGTCTTGTATGATATTCTCACTATTAAAATTTCCTGAATATTAACATTTCTGCAGTTTGTTGAATCATTAGGACAAAAAATCAATTTACTATGTGGAAAGGTACCAGGTCAAAAGGTGAAGCCAGTGTTATCCTGGACTCACTTCATACATGGTAATTATACACATGTTTTCAACATAATGTGCAACTATAACATGAGGTAGTTTAAAATTGGCTACTATTGGAGAGTTTATATGAAAAAGTCAACAAATACTATAGTGCTATTTTTTTCAATGTACTCATTTTTCCTGTAGAGCTGATTTAACATAACATATGTTTATAACTAAAGATATACACATGGACTCATGGTTTATTATTAATAAACCACATGTTAAAGCTTTTATTCAAAATGATTACCTTATTATACAAATTTAGGGGAGTCTATGAAGAATTATCATATGTCTGGGATGATGCTGTAGCTCAGAGATAGGGTATGTATTTAGCACACATGAGTCCGTGGGTTTGATCCCTAGCACCATATCCACATAAAAACTATTAAATAATGAGTTTATTATAAATATCAAGTAGTGTTTAACAACCTTAGGATAATATTTTCTTTACTCAGATAATCATTACATGGTACAAAGAATAAAAGAAATATTAAAGTATACTATAGTTGTTTAAAAAAATCTGTACTCATATTAGAAATTTAATTAAAAAGATTAGAAAAACTGTTATGTTGTTACATTTTTATTCTTTAAAATATAATACTTGAAAGCTAACATCATTTTCCAGTGGTCATTTGGTCATCTAATGTACTACAGGCTCACACATACACACACACAAGCACAATCTTGAATCAAACAATACTATATATATATATATATATATATATATATATATATATATTTAAAACAGAAAACCAGGTTGGTAGGTACATAAGAATTCTTTAGTTATACTTTACTAAAGAAGCATTTAATCTGGTCAGCATACTGCTGCCAAAGCTTTAATTGATGCCTTATAGTAAAGTCTAGCAGTTATATATTCATTCCTCTGTAGCATGTACATTAGTTATGATATTATGTTCATTTAATTGTTAGTCTGTGTCTACTGAAAAGTGGACTGATTCTGTTGTTGCTTACTATTATAGTTTAAGGACTGCTGAAATACATGACAAACAATAAATATTTTGAAAGAATGAATCAATGAACATAAGAAAAAGTGAATAAATTATCTTTAATAGTGTCTTGGATTAATTTTTCTTACCACAAATAAAACAATTTGATACTTGTCAAATTGGCTTTCTATTTTATAATATCTATATCATTAATTGTTTTCTTGGCTCCAATTGAAGTGGTGTTCTCTATGTAGATTAGTGATGAATGTCATTTATTTTTAAGTCTTAGTTGTTTGATACCTTCCTCAAGGAAGTAAAGCCAAACAATATTCATCTCTCTATCATTTATGGAATTAGAACTTGTTGCAAAATCTAAAGAATAATAAATAAAGACTAAATTAACCTAAGAGTACTCAAGAGCACAAAAAAGTGGAATCATGTGTATTAAATGGGCTCCATTTCTTTCTTTTTTTTTTTTCTTATTTTTGGTATGTTCCTTTGTCTATTTTAATTAACAACTTAAAAACCGAATTGAGTCACCATGTCCTTCAGTTTTCCTGCCTGTTTTCTTGATGTTTTAGCTTCTTTAATTATTGCTGATCACTGACCTGAAGCAAAGAAGTAATTTTCTTTTAAAAGTACTAATTACTAACTAAGTGCTTGGTATTTAGGGCATAAAAAGCAAGAAAGAAGAGCAAGACTAAAGATGCTAATAAAGAGTACTTAAATTTTATGCATTTCCATTTATTTTAGCCTATATATGACTTTTCCTTGCAAATTTCCTAAAAAATCATTATTTACTTTAAATATACCAATAAAAATTATATGATTACCTTTCCTCATGTTTTAAATCTAGAAATAATGTATAATAAATAAACATTTAATATATACTCTTTTATTGGTTACAACAGATACTGATATTGAGGAATACAATTAATGAAGGTAAGAAAATTACAGTTGTAAAATCCTGGTGTTTTAAAGCAGTCAAAATGTTTTATCTAGTACTATGGAATGTTGTCCAATTTTATTACATCATCTCTTCAAAAACAAGCCAAAACTACAGTGTCTGAAAAAAGATTAAAAATCTCACTGAATGTATACTCATTGAGAATATGTGAAAGAAAGTAACATTTAGCACATATTTATTAGATATTTATAAAATACAAAGCCAATTTTTTAAGATTAAAAATTGGTTTTAGTTATCTAATTCTAGCCAAAACATTTTAAACATAGAGATAGGTTTTAAACATAAATAGACATCATTCAATAAAGAAATAGAAGTTTATGAACAAATGAGTTATGATTTTATTATTTAATATTTTTTAAGTTGCTATGCTAGTCTTATATACTGTTTTACTCAATTCTTTAGAAGCATAGTGCTCTTTTCATTTCAAAAGCTTTGTATAAGTTCTAACTCTAGTCTTAAAACACACACACACATAATTGCTAGATTTTAAGAGAGACATCATCTTCATATTGTCAAATACAGTCCCCCCAAAAAACACTAGATGTATGGTTGCCATAGTTGCATGGAATCAGATATATTGATTTGAAGCAGTCAAGAAAAACCTTTCATGGAATCATGGTATCCTAGTCCATTTTATGCTATTAACAATGCAATAGCACTCAATGGGTAATTTTATCATGATGGTTTTCTTGCTGTCAGTCCTAAAGCTTCACAGGACATCACATGAGAGAGAAAAGGAATACAAAGAGACCTAGCCAAACTGGCTTTCAGAGCAGATCCCCTCTCCATACAACACATTAACCTGTCAACACATCAATCTTGTAATCCTGTGAATGAACTGAAGCATTCATGAAAGTGGAACCACAGTTACCTCTTAACAGGTTCTACTTCTCAAAATCTCACAATGGGGAATAAATTTCAACATGAGTTTCAGAGATGATAAACCATATTCATTGCATAGCACATGGAATGCAGCCTCAAAGAGTATGAGGGCAATATCTTCTGTAAAGTCTGAGTTTGTGCTGATATATTCCATAAAGAGCCTACAAGAACAATATACAATACATTCTGTTTCTTTGTTGGAATTAGAAGAATGTAGTAAGTAAAATTTGGGTGATGTGGGCATTTTAGCCATTGGGTATCTATAATAATGAATAAAAATTATAAAGTGGTTTGGCACATAACTGGTAAGATACAAGTTATCATTCAAAGAAGGAATTCATGTAGCATTTTCAAACTACTTCATGACTGAAAGGATAAGGTTTCTTGTTAACTTTATTTATGGCTTTGTCTATGTTTATTCTTCCAGACTCTAAAAGGCAGGGGTAATTGCTCTCCCCATTCCTCCTCCTCCTCCTCCTCCTCCTCCTCCCCCCCCTCCTCTTTCTTCTCCTCTTCTTCCATCTCTTCCTCTACCTCTTCCTCCCCTTCCTCTTCTTCTTCCATTGCCTCCTCTTTCTTGTCCTCCTCCTTGTCCTCTTTCTTCTCCATATAAGCTGATTTTCACTTTTCAGCACTTCACAGGTTTTTAATTCTTTTATCATCATAAATTTGTGATAATTATATATAAATTAATCTCAAGTCATAAATTATATTTTTCTTCAGGTTAATTTTTCCCACATTCACATTTCTCCTTGCTTATGTTTGTTATTGAGTAATAGAGTTCTTCACATATTCCAGATACAAATCTATTGGAGATTATTTTGTGAACACCTTTTCTCACACTTCAGCATATCTTTTCTCTTTTTTGTCTTTTCATTTTCCTAATAATGTTTTACTGAGTTTTAACTTATCATGTTGTTTTCTTTTTAACCATCTTAATCTTCTTTATGAAATCTTTTCCACAACAAATTCATGATTGTAATATTTTTGACCATCTCCTAAAATCATTATAGCTTTATATTTTGTGTTTATCTGAAAACACAATCACTGGTAAGATGCAATAACCTAAAGAGTGTCAACCTGCTAAATATAAATATATTAAAAATAGTAAATATTTCAATATAAAAGAACTTGAAAGATAAGTGTAATATGCACTCTGTACATTGGAATTTGAATGGTAGAATTCTAAAATATATATAAACTGTTAAGTAATAAGATTAAACATGAGAGTGAACATGTGTTTGTAAAATATTGATTTTTATTTACTTGAGGTATATTATATACACAGTAGTAAGTTTGCAAAGTCATGTGGTAGTTCTATTTCTTAGTTTTCTGAGGTAGCCCCATACTGTTTCTTCTCAATATCTGTACTAATTTACATTCTGATTGATTTGGTATAATAATTTCCTTTTTTTGACATATTTATCAGCATTAGATTTTTTATATTTTTGCTAATAGCCATTCTCATTGGGGTGAGGTGGTATATTAGAGTTTAGCATTTCATTTTCCAAATGATTATTGATATTAGTCATTTTTTCATATATCTGTTGGTCATTCATATGTCTTCATTTAAGAACTGTCTATTCAGATTTTCAGCATAATTTTGAATTGGATTATTTGTTTTTTAGATATTGAGTCATTTGTATTCCTTATATAACTGGGATACTAACTCCTTTGCATTTGCAAAATATACATTTAGTGAAATAAATCAGGAACAGAAAGATAAACACTCTATGATCTTATTCATCATGGACTCTAAAATATTTCTTCACATAGAAATTTAGAAGCAATAGTTGTAACCCATGACTCTGGAGAAGGGGAAAAATGGAAAGAGCAGAAGTAAAGAGGGGCACAATCTCATTGCTTGATCAAAGACATATGTGCTGATGTTCTAAGGCTCAGCATGATTAATGTTACAGTCAAAGTTAATGGAGAGGAATTTGAATGCACTTATGATAGTTAAAAGAATGAATATTAGGCAAAATTATTCTGAATTACACACTATCAGAAGTAAACATGAGTCAAAACATCACATTGTACAACACAAATATATGCAAATACTATATGCCAATCAAATTTTGAAAATGGTATTAAAAGAAAAAAAAGCTTAAAATATTTTGAACTCACATGGCATATTAGGAAATTTTCTTTTCATATATGTGAGAGATAAGGCATAATAAAGCAAACACTAAATATTTGTAAAGTTACTCAGAACGTAATCATATAAAATTCTAGGAAATAAATATTTGTACATAATTTTAAGGGAAATTTTGGCAATATGAGTCAAACTACTGAGATATAATTTACATTATATTGATTAGTTTTATTTAAAAGAATTGATCCTGAGGAACTTAGGATAGACACAGAGAACAATTTTCCTTGTTATTTAAACAATTTTCAGTATTATTTAATTTTTTTTTAAATTATACACATACTCTTTAATTTCTAACATGAGAGACTTCTTCATAAAAATTTAAAAACCTTTAGAACAAATTATTTTAATGATGCAATTGTGATAGTAACAATAATTATTAATATATTTTTAAATCATGGTAAGAGCTTTTACTGTTTTATAAGTAACTATTACAAGAAACCTATGGCAAGAAAAATCTAGATCTACTTTTTCAGTGGATTGCCCTATTAATTGTAATGTGATATGTAAGGATATATGTATTGATATTAACATGCTTCTGTCTCATCACTGTTTTACTGTTATTCATTTAATAAATATTTTTGTAATATTTTTATTAGATAAACTGACAAACATAGAGTTTCTTCAAAAGTCTGAAGAATTTAGATCATCTGTCAGATATTTAAAAAATCAGGTAAAGATCATTTTTCTTCTTTTTGTATAAATGAGATCAATTGTGATCTAAAGACAAATAAATATAAACATATTAAATCTATGCTTCATAGTCTCTAAATAATTATCAGTAAAATAAATAGTAGGTTAATATGGAAATAAAATATCAATCATATATTATTGCAATTAATTATTAGAAAACAATGGTAAAAATGAGAAGGATGATTCTTATGTTAATTGTATGCTTTTAGCAGCTAAGTTTTTTAAAAATATATTTGTGCTTTTTCGTTATTTACTTTGTCTTTTACTATTAGATTAGATGTGTGTAATAGATTTTAATTGCTTTATAACAAATTATTCTGAACTAAAAGTAAAAAGTATACAGTTTCTATGTGGTCAAAAGTCCAAGCATGGCTTAGCTGAATCTTCTGTTCAATGTCTCAGGATGCATTCAAAGAATTACTATGGCTATGTTCTTATCTGGAGAAAGTAAAGGGGACTGATATCAGTCTTCTACCTCATTCAGATAGTTGGCAGAGAACGGCTGTATTGTAGTGGCTGACACTCAGAATATTAGCAGAATTTCTTTCTTTCTTTATAGGAACAGAGTAAGTATATGTTTAAAGTTAATTGTAGCTACAGACTAACCCTACAAGCCAAGCAAAATTTATAAAAGCTAACTACAGTTAATTGACATATGATTTTCCATAGACAGTTACTTCATTAAATATGTAGGTAGATTCTCTATGTTCAGTAGTCTAGGAAGGAGTCATATAACAGCATTTTTATGAGACATTCCACACCTTTGCCACATGATGCAGACTAATTATCTGCACCAATGAATGGTGTTCATCATATTTTATTAGAATGTGAGAGGAAAGTCTCATTCATATTCAAAGGTAAAAGATTATAAAAATTTGTGAGCATCAGCAGGTGAGAATCATTAGGGATTAATTTAGAATCTGCCCTGCATGATAACTACTATAACATCTTACAGTTTAAAATTGACTCAATGCAAGTAGTGTTAGCATGCTTGAATTTTGTATATTCACCTGCCATATTCGTCTTTTATAAATTATTTATTTTATATGATTTTTCTATAAACATCAAACACCTTAAATTTTAAAACATTTGCCAGGGTGTAACTATGTAACACATTTAAATTACTGGAAATCTGCTAATATTAGAGGAATTTTGCTTTGTTTTTAAATATTTTATATAAACATTTGTAGTGTAGCAGGAAATAATAATAACTAAGCAGTGATTTTTTTCCTTAAATGCTTTTATTGGTACATTTTAGGTATACAATACATTTACATTTATCATTGAGATCTTGTACCTTTACATGATATATCTTGTTTCTTATTGTTTCCCCATTTCCTGTCCTCCCTTCAACCCCTCCACCCTTCCCTATTTACAAAGACTTTGTTTCCATTTTTTATTCGTTTTCTCATAATATTTCCTTTCCCCTACCCCTCCCACTTCCCCTGCCCTTTTGACCTTTTCTTCCTATTTCATGTTATCAATTATTCATTTTAATCATTAGTTACACTTTCAGTTTCTCACACTAGTTATTAATTGTTTTAGTCCTTATTTACACTCTCAGTTTCTCACACTAGAGAAACTATTCGGTATTTATACATGTGTGTCTTATTTACTTCACTTAAGAGTATGGCCTCAATATACATCCATTTAGTTATAAATGACTCTAGTTTCTTATTCTTTATGGCTGAGTAGTACTCCATTTTATAAAAAAAACACATCTTCTTTATCCAGTTTCCAGTTGATGGGCACTTGCTCTGATTCCAAGCTTTAGCTATTACAAACTGTGCCACTATAAGCATGGTACACATATATCTCTGTGGTATGATTCTTTTAATTCTTTTGGGAAAATACCCAGCAGGGAAAGAGCTGGGTCAAATGGGACCTCCAGCCGTAGTTCTTTGAGGTATCTCCACCCTGATTTCCATAGTGGTTGCACTAGTCTGCACTCCCACCAACAATGGAGAAGGATTCCTTTCTCTGCACACCCCCACCAGCATTTCTTATTAGTTGATTTCTTGATAACAACCATTCTTTCTGGGGTGAGGTGGAATCTCAGTGTTGGTTTCATCTGCATCTCTCAAATGATCAGTGATGTTGAACATTTTTTCATATTTTTATTTGCTGCGTTTACTTCTTTGTCTGAGAAATGTCTGTTCATTTCAGATGTCCATTTTTGAATTGGGTCTTTGAATTTGGGGGGTCTGATTTTTTTCAGTTCTTTATATATTCTAGATAGTAGCCCTTTGTCTAAGTTACAGCTGCTAGAAATTTTTTCCTACATTGTAGGTTGTCTCTTAGCTTTGTTGGTGGTTTCTCTTGCAGTGCAGGAGCTTTTCAATAAGATGAAATCCCAATTGTTGATTCTTTCTGCTAGTTCCCGTGCTACTGAGGTTTTGTTCATAAAGTCTTTTCCTATGCCAATATCTTCAAGAGTTCTACCTAATTTATCTTCCAGCAACTTTAGTGTTTCTGTCTTAATATTTAGATCTTTAATCCACTTAGATCTTAGTTTAGTGCATGGTGATATATGTGGGTCTAGTTTTAATCTCTGACAGGTTGAAATCCAGTTTTTCCAACACCATTTATTAAAGAGGCTATCTTTCCTCCAGAGAGGATAGTTGTCTCCTTTGTCAAAGATGAGGTGGATAGGTATGTCTGGAGTTGTTTCTGCATCTTCTAATCTATTCCACTAATCCCTGGGTCCATTTCTTTACCAGTACCATGCTGTTTTTATCACAGTAGCTTTGTAGTATAGTTTCAAGTTGGGAATTGTGATACCCCCTGTGATGTCTCTCTTGCCTAGAATTGCTTTTGCTATTCTAGGCCTCTTATGATTCCAAAAGAATTTTTGGATTGTTTTCTCTACTTCTGCGAAATATACTGTATGAATTTCAATGGATATTGTATCAAATCTATATAGCCATTTTGGAAGTATGGGCATTTTCACTATATTGGTTCTTGCTACTCTGGAGCAAGGGATATCTTTCCATTTTCTTATATCCTCTTCAATCTATTTTTTCAGAGTGCTATAGTTTTCAGCGTAGAGGTCTTTTGCTTCCTTTTTTAGATTGATTCTTAGATATTTCTTTTTTTTGAAGTGCTATTGTGAAAGGAATTGTTTCCCTAGTTTCTCTCTTAGTGAGTCTGTTATTTGTGTACAGGAAGGCTATTTTTTTTGAGTGTTGACCTTGTATCCAGCTACTCTACTGAATCTGTCAATTAAGTCTAGAAGTCTTTTGGCAGAGTTTTTTGGGTCTTCTATGCAGAATATCATATCATCAGCAAATAATGACAGTTTTACTTCTTCCTTTCCTATCTTTATTCTTTTTATTTCTTTCTCTTGTCTAATTGCTAAGGCTAATTTTTCCAGAACTGTATAGAATAGGAGTGCTGATTGTGGACATCATTGTCTTGTTCCTGATTTTAGAGTGAAAGTTTTCAGTTTTTGACCATTTAGTATAAGGTTGGCTGTTGTTTTTTCATAGATAGCCTTAATCTGGTTGAGATAAAGACCTTCAATTCCAATTTTCTGTAGGGCTCTTATCATGAATGGGTGCTGGATTTTGTTGAATGCTTTTCTGCATCTATTGAAATGATCGTATGGTTTTTGTTATTGGCTCTGTTAATATAGTGTGTTACATTTATTGATTTACAAATGATGAACCATCCTTGCATCCCTGGGATAAAGCTGACTTGGTCAGGGTGTATGATCTTCTTGATGACCCTCTGTATTCTGTTTGCCAGTATCTTGTTGAGGATTTTTGCATCTATGTTCATTAGGGAGATGGGCCTGTATTTCTCTTTTGGGGTTGGGTCTTTCCCTGGTTTTGGAATTAAGGTAACATTTGTTTCCAGGAATGAATTTGGAAATATTGCTTTTTTGAATTTCATTGAAGAGTTTAAAGTTTAATGGTGATAGTTCTTCTTTAAATGTCTTGCAGAATTCAGCAGTGAAGCCGTCAGGATCTGGCAAAGAAAAGCCATCAGCTTTTCTTTGCTGGTAAATTTTGAATTACAATTTCAGTTTCAGTGATTGTAATTGGAGTGTTTAGAATTTTTATATCTTCTTAATTAACTTTGTCAATTTGTATGTATCTAGGAATCTGTCCATTTCTTCTGTGTTTTCCATTTTATTAAAGTACAGGTTCTCAAAATAGGTATTGATGATTTTCTGGATTTCTGCTGGGTCTGTCATGACTTCACCTTTTTCATTTGTAATTGCATAGATTTGAGCCTTTTCTTTCCTTTTTTTGATAAGGTTAGCTAAAGGTTTATCAATTTTATTTATTCTTTCAAAAAACCAACTCTTTGATTCATTGATTTTTTTGAATCATTCTCTTAGTCTCCATTGCATTGATTTCTGCTCTGATCTTTACAATTTCCTCTCTTGCGTGAGCTTTGAGTTTGTCATGCACTTCTTTTTCTAAGAGCTTGAGGTTCAGTATTAGGTTGTTTACTTGAGCTCTCTCTTTTTTCTTAATTTGGGTATTCACTGCTATGAATTTCCCTCATAGAACTGTTTTCATTGTGTCCCATAGATTCCTATACGTTATATGGCATTGTCATTTACTTGTAGAAACTGTCTAATTTCTTCTTTAATTTTCTCTGTGACCCATTGGTTATTCAGGAGCTTAATATTCAATTTCCATGTGTTTGTGGGGATTTTGCAGTTTCTTATGGTATTGATCTTCAATTTTATTGTACTATGAACTGCTAATATACAAAGAGTAACTTCAGTTCTTTTGGATTTACTTAAACATGCCCTATGAGCTAGCATGTTGTCTATTTTGGAGAATGACCCTTGTGTAGCCAAAAAGAATGTACATTCTGATTTTGTGGGGTGGAAGACTCTGTAGACATCTATTAAGCCCATTTGTCAAAAGCTTGGTTCAGTTCTAGCATTTTGCTGATGATTTTTTGTCTAGATGATCTATCTATTTGTGATAGTGGGGTATTGAGTTCCCCCACTACAATTGCATTAGTGCTTATTTGGTTTCTCATGTCCATTAATATTTATTTTGTATATATGGGGGCATTCATATTTGGTGCATATCTATTTATGAATGTCAGAGCTTCCTCTTGGATTGTTCCCTTTACAATGATGTAGTGATCACCCTTGTCTCTCATAATTAGTTTTGGTTTGAAATCTATTTTTCTGCAAATAAGATTACTACCCCTGTTTTTTTCCAGGTTCCTTTCGAATGGAGAACTGTTTTCCATCCTTTTACTTTCAGTCTATGAATGTCTTTTTGAATTAGGTGTGTTTCTTGTATACAGCATATTGTTGGATTTTGCTTCTTAATCCATTCTGCCACTCTATGTCTTTTGATTTGCGAATTGAGGTCCTTAACATTGATGTTTTTACTTGATAAATATTGACTCATCCTTGTTGTGATGTTTTACTGTTGTTGGCTTTTTTATTTTTTTATTTTTCCCCCTTTCCCTTTAGTTTCTTTCCTTGCCTGGTGGCTTCACTCTGTTGGGCCTAATGGAGTTGTGACTTTCTTTGTGTTTCTTTAGGATATTGTTTAGAACTGTTTGGAATGCTGGTTTGGTGTTCATGAAATTTCTCAGGTGTTCTTTGTCATGGAAGTATCTACTTTCCCCATCAATTTTAAAGGTAATTTTGCAGGATACAATAGTCTAGATTGGAATTTTTTTCTTTTAGGGCTTGAAATAATTCACTCCAGGCTCTCCTTATCCTGAGGGTTTGTGTTGAGAAGTCTGCTGTGATTCTGATGGGCTTCCTTTGTATGAGATTTGTTTCTTTTCTCTAACTGTTTGTAGTGTTTTGTTCTTCTGTTGTGTTTCTGGGATCTTGACTATTATATGTCCAGGTGTAGCTTTTTTAAATCTTGGCTATTTGCACTTCTATATGTCTCAATTATCTGTATGTCCAATTCTCTACTTCTATCTGGGAAGTTTTCTACTATTATTTCTGTTAACAGTTTTATATGTCATTTGTACTTTTCCTTCTTTTTCATGGACTCCTATCAGTCTTATGTTATTCTTCTTTTCATCGTCTAGCAGCTGCTGGATTGATTTCTGGTGGTCCTTTACTATTTTTAAGAAATTTCTGTTTTCATGATCACTAACTGCAATCCTGTCTTCTATATCTGATAGTCTATCTGCACATTTGCTTAATCTGCTGTGAATACTTTCAGGGGAGTTTTTAATCTCCTGCATATCTGTTTGAATATGTTTCATGGATTCCATTTCTTTCCTATGTTGGGCAATCATGATTTCAATTTCTTTCTTATTCTTGGCATTCATGGCTTCCAGCATGGTTCTGAGCTCATCTATTTTTTTTATCTGTTTCTGTTCTAGAGCCTCTAATCATGTGTTTTACTCTGCTCATCATCTCTGTAGTTATTTGAGAATTCATTTCTGCTTTGAATTTTTCTAGAGCCTCATTCATCTGTTTTGTTACTTCCTGTGCTATCATTTCAGGGTGGTCCAGGTGATTGATTATCATATTTTTCCACCTCATTTCCCCAGAATTTGCCTTTTTTGAGCTGGAACTCTGGGTTTGTGTCCTGCCAAGGTATTTTCTCATTTTTAATTCTGTTGGTAGTGCTGTTTTTTGTTTTAATTCCTGGGCTGATATTCCAATATTTCTTATTTTGATTATCTTTATTACTGGTGTTTAGAGCTCCTATGAAGTGGTTATTTCTCAGAGATATCTTACAGGTATAGCTGGACTTTTTAGGCTTTGAATCTCTAATGACTCTTAGGCAATCTTGTTTTCAGTATACCAGGGAGGACAACTGATTAGATCAACCACCACACTTTAACCCAGTTGACACAATCAGCATCAAACACAGCTTAGAAAATGAGAATTTGTGGTAGCAGTTAATCTGTCACCTTTAACCATGTGAACTAGATCAAAATCTAGGGCCAGCCCAAAATACGTTTGTCGTTTAAGTAAACCCTTCAATATGGCAAATTTACTCTTCAGGATAAGGATTTAGCAGGGGTTGGGATGGAGGGGTAGAGAGATAGAGGGAGGGGGAAGGTTAGAGGTGAGGCTAGAGGACACAGGAAGATCACACAAATTGTTGGGATATGTTGAAGATGGGAGGAAAAGACAGAGCAAAAGAACAGAGACAAGTACAGAGCAAACTGCCACTAGGGAAGCTAGAAATTTCATTCACCTTTCTATAAAAGTGACAGTCAAGAGGACAGAGAGAGAAAAATTCAGAATTGAACAGGAGCAGGAACAAAGGGGGGGATATAGAACCAGATAGAGATAGAGATAGAGAGGAATAGAGAGAGAGAAAAAGAAAAGAAAGAATATATATATATATATATATATATATATATATATATATATATATATAAACAAACAAAAAAGGTCTCCCTTAGGATATATCTCTGCTCTCCTGGTCATCAATGTTGGCAGCAGTGTGTGGGTCTAAATCAATTAGTCTCAGCAAGCCAGCTGTAGTCTACTGAGATTCAGGCTGATTTCTGGCTGCAAGGTCCAAGTTGTTGTCCCTGGCCTCCTGCAGGATTAAACTCTGCAAGGTTCTACTGCAGGTTCTAGCGCCCTCCCCCCTTTTTAAGTCCAGGTTTCTATGGGAGGTGCTGATCCCACCAATTTACCAACCACAAGGGTCCACTGTGCTTTTATTGAAGAGTTTTTCTTCACTTTCTCAATGGGCATCAATTTTCATTGAAGAGCATCAGAAAGGCCCTCTCTGTTGTATCCTTCTGCTCTATCTTCTCAGGCTCCTAACCATGGCTTTATGTTCCCCCTGGAGCCTTTGCTATGCAGATTCAGATGCTGTGTGGAGTCCTCACAACGTGGTTTGGCTGGGCACAGTGTCCGCAGGACAGGGTTCTGGCCATTGGGGTGCAGGCTTCTGGCGACTGTGGAACCAGGTTCTGGGTGGCCCTAGCAGTGATTTTTAGAATAAAATTATACCTTTCATAAACTGTTACATTGGTCATAAAGATATTGTTATGGCTTATATCTAAATGTCTCCCCAAAGCCTCATAAGTTGATAGGTGGAGCTTTTGGGAAGTGACTAAGACAGATTTTGGTGCCAGAGAAGTGTGGTGATTGCTGTGATGCTACCTGGCCATGTTTCTCAGAAGCCTTTGGACCTGGCTTGTGGGAAGGTTTTGCAAAGGTTTAGATAAACTGGTTAGAGATGGAGCCCAAGAATGTTGTACATTGAGCTTGATGGGAGACTCATGTCAGAGCTCAGAAGACCAGAATGCTTCTGATAAATAAGCAGCTGCAGACCCCAGGCTCATGAGAGTTCATTTGGGCCCAAAAACTGCACTGCTAGTTGGACTCCAGGCTAAGTGTGTTATTTTCTGGCAGAAAAAAATTGTCTGCACTTTTCTATGTCCAGAGACTTTGGGAGACAGTGAGATTAAGGGCAGTAGAAAAATTAATCTGGCTGAAGAAATTTCAAGGCAGTCTAATGTTGAGGTGGAGGCATGGCTACTGTTGGCATTATAGACAGCTAAGTTAGATGGAAATATATGTAGTCAAACAAGGATGAGCCCTCAGAAAGTCAGGAGGAAAGGTAAAAGCCCATTATAACTGTGGCTGAAATATCATCTGGAGGCCAGGCTTCAAGATAATAACAAAAGGATGAGGCCTACATACTTCCCCAAAGGATAAGTGATAACACCTGGTCTAGTGAAGTCTACAGAGGCATCTGTTGTCTCAGTGGGTGACCAAAACCCCCAGGTCCATCATCTACCTGAGAAGTTCTTTGTTTTTTTCATGTACTCTTGCTACATGACTTGCTTCCCTTTTGGATCAATATTACCTATGAAATATACTTGTAACATTATTGATTGATCAAAGCTCTAACCCATGCCATACTCACATGATCTTTGCTCTACAAAAACTTTTCTGCACAGTAGAGTCTCAGCTACACATTTGGGTACACTCCTGTGTCTCAGAAGCTATCCTCTCAATAAGTATTTTCCTACTCTTAACCTCTGCTTTTCATAGAATTCATTCTTCAAATTTTAGAGAACAAGAACTCTGAGAATCAAACATCTAACAGGTTGGGAAATATAATATTTTCACATTTCATCTCCGATATCATTAAGGGGGCTTAACTAGCTCTACCTTAAGATTCAAGAGCAAACAGTACAGCAGGATGATTTAGAAAGTTTTGAGTTTGGCCAAAAAAGGAATCTCTAGTAAAGTTCTGGCTTACAAAGATGAAGCAGAATAGCATGATGTTAAGGAAATCATTAGCATTTGAAGTCCTAGTACTTTGAAATGGGAGAATAAAATAGTAGCCTGAAGACATCGCAAGAACCAACAGGATTTCACCCCTATAGCCTCAAAACTGCAAAGGTGAAAGATTTTGGTTTGAGAAGAGAGTACCAGCAAACCATATTACTAAATGGTAGTGGGCTAGGGAATTTGTTCCTTAGGATTGGGTTCATAGCATTCAGAAATCAAGGTCCACAAATACTGTAGCCAAGACAGAAGGAAGCCTGGCTACTGCTCCAGCTGGTGGCAGACATTGTTGTCATTCATGCATTGCTGGTTTTAGGCACTTGAAGAATGCAAGAGTTATGGAGTCAGGGAAGCCTCCAGCCAGGTTTTAGAAGAAGTCCTGGAAGGCCAGGCAATGTCCCCCTGTGAGGGCAATGTGTGAAGCAGTGAGTGTGAAGATCCCAGAAGTTTGAAGAATCCAAGAACATGGAAGACAGCTGCAAGGAGGGAGAAAAGGTGGTGCCAAAGAGAATCCATGAGAGGTACAACCATTAGCAGTGCCATAGAGGTGGGGCTACCCAAGTTCTTTGTAGTTCATACCTAGCCACAGATTCTCCAGGGGGCTGGACATGAAACTTTGTGAGCTAATGTTTGCCCTGCCAGATTTCAGTCTTGCTTTGGTACCATTGCTTTCTATCCTATTTCTTGGAAATTGAAATTTTCTTGGAATTGAAATGTTTATCTTGTACCATTATATGTTGGAAGTGTTTAACTTTTTTTACATTTGTGCAGGATCTCTCAGCTAAGAATTTACTTTAAATTTCAGAAGTGATTGGGACTTGGATTTTTCAGCAATGGTAATTGGTAGAACTTTGGCAACTCTTAGAGATGGACTAAATTCATTTTGCATAAAGAGATTCACATGAGTCTCCTGAGAGTGAGGAGCAGAATGTTATGACATATATAGTCATATAAATGTTCCCCCAAAGCCTCATGTACTCATAGGTAGGGCTTTTTGGAGATGAGTGAATCATGGGTGTGTGATACTGCTTATGGGTGTGTGATACTGGACTAGACTACTGATGGGTTTGTAGCTGTGATGTTAGGAGGTGAAGCTTGATGGGAAGAGGTGGATCACTGTGGACATAAGATGTATAGATAGATAGATAGATACCCTCCTACCTTGATCACTATCTGTTTTCTACTGCAATGACATAAACAAGCTTTCTCTGCCATTCTTCCATGCCTCTCTGCCATGCCACCCTGCTTTAGAGCCAGCTGACTATGGAATAAAACCTCTACAAACTGTGAGCTAAAATAAAACTTTCCTCTTTTAACTTGTAGGTTCAGATATTTTGTCCTAGGATTGAGAAAATGACTAAAACAGATATGAATGAAATGATCACAAGTATATACACCTATCCTCTTCTAGCTCAAGTCCTGTGTTTTTAATTATGCTTTTTTTGTACTTATTGTTTTTATTATTACATATTTGTAGTACCTAATGATTATATTTATTCTGGTGAGTTGTTATGTGTACATAACATATTTTATTTCTCTTTTTAAATCCCTTTCCACTCCCCTTCCCTCTCACTTCTATTCCTTCATCTGTTGGTTGCCTTCACTTTTGCAAAAATTCCATCTCCCTAAATTGAACCCTAGGAAAAATGTAAGACATATGGGGCTACAAACCAGGTTAAAAGTTTACCTTCTTTGAAATATCAAACAAGGAGTCTTTAGTCTGTAAACATACAATATATTAATACTTAGAGTTAAATAGCACTGAACTTGTATCTGTAGATATAATTTTGAGTCATACTCAAACATTTCAACTTCTATGTCTGAGAACTTGAGGGTAGTTCTATGTCATATATCAGAAGAAAGTGGTTTGTTTATAACGTTATGATCAATATTTTTTGAGAGACTTCCACTTTGTAGAACATTTGAAGGCATTTGTTTCCTCCTATTAGCATTCTGTTATTTTTGGCAAAAAAAAATTGAATGCATACATATCAAATAAAAATTTACCAAATATAGAACTCAGATTCATTTGTAATCATTGAATATAAAAATCAAAACATTTCAGCGACTTAGATACACACCAACATGCAAACACACACACACACACACACACACACACAGATGAAGAGAGAGAGAGAGAGAGGGAAAGAGAGAGAATTCATATGAAAATGTTGCTTAAAGCTTTTATGGCTTCATTTTTATAAGAATATTATATATATTTCCAAACTTGAGAGTCTTTTGTCTCAGATTTCCAGAGTGTTGGGGTTATAGATATGTTCCACCAGGTTGGGCTTAATTAAAAGATGGTTTTTGACTCAAATTTTGAAATGTAATTCATATATTTGACTAAAATTCATAACTGAAAAAAGTGCTTTTAGTTGACATGCAATTGATTTTAAGAAAAGTTGAAAGCCAAATATCTCCTTCTATAAATAAAAATCTGTGTTATTAGGACCAATTTTTCTATTTAAAATATTAGAAAATTAAGAAGAATCAATATTATAGTGATTAGTATAATTGCTTATAGATTTTGTGTTGATTGCAAATTGCACATCTGCTGAAGGATTAACATACAAGATATGTAATTAACTCAACTTGATATCAATATGTGAATGAAATAAAAATTATCAATATCACTAATAAGGAATATGCAAATTCAAATCACAATGAGATACCATTTCAATCCACAGAGAATGGCCCTGTTGTTCCACTGAAATCCCAAGCCTATTGCATCACAACTGAGTATATCTGAAGATAGATTTTGAAAGAGGTGGGTTAAAATGCATCTATTAGGCAGACCCTAACACAGCCTGAGCAGTAAGCTTGTAAAAAAAAAGGAATTAAGACACATAGAGAGGGTTGGACTTGTATAGGCTAAGAGAAAAGACAATGTGAGGACAAAGCTAAAAGTCAGGGATTTGCACTTCAAGGAAAGACAACACAAGTGAAAACACATCTATTGACACCTTAATCTAATAGCCTGCAGTCTAGTATTTTGTTAGGATAGCTCTAGCTAGGAAAACAATATTGGGCAATTCTTGGAAAACTAACCTTTCGAAATTTTTGTTTGAATCTTTTTGATTGTGGAATAATGAAAGTGAGAAACAACTAAAACTGAGGAATTAGTAAAAAAAGGTGAACATTCACAAGAAATATTGTGAGAGGATAAAGCATGACCATGAAAAGTCCAGTTTACTCAGTTCAAGACTAGAAATTCTGTTCCAAGAAATTGTGGAAGGTCTGGTGATAAAGAGATTCCTTACTTATGCTTCTGGTCTGTTTAGAGTGCCACTTTCCCTTTGTCTAATTTTAAGTTTAATGTTAATGTTTCATCTTGTATTTTCACATTTCAAAATATAGAGTTGCTATATTGTGATTTCCTTTACAGCTTTTTGGCTTATGGAAAAGGGTCCAGAGTGATTAAAAAGGTTTCCTAGTTTTTAAGTTCTCTCAACTTATATCCTAAACTGAAGGTTATATATTTACTCCATATGTGTCTAATCATAAATTGAATTAAGAACTGTTTGTTAATAAAATGGCTTTGCCAAAAAACTCAGGATGCAGCTCATGACCTTAAATATGCAGTATTCTCAGATAGTGTGTCTTTAGACATTTCACTCACACAAATTTAGAACTTACCTTAGTTCACATTCACACATGTTTAAAGGCTATAATTCAGAAAAACTTACCTGAAACAAGCTCCTATAAGGCACATCAATAGGATAGAAAGCTAGGACAGCAGTAGTCTGTGTGTGTGTGTGTGTGTGTGTGTGTGTGTAAATAACAAAGCTCTCCATCCTGGTGTACTATTTTGAAAACCCTATGGCCAACCTAGTTTGAATTTCCACTGTGTTCTTGACTCAATGGGTCAAACTGTTATGAGCCAGATGTAGATCTTGCCAGAAGTGAAAATTAATTGAAGAATGGAGACTATCACCTAAACTGTATAATTTCCTTGCTCTTTTTGTCAGGAAGAAGAAATTTAAAGTAAAGAGAAGGAATTTTCTTAGAAGTAAGGAAGATATCACAAGAGTCATTGATCTTCTTTTAAAAGATGCTACAAGTTCCCCAGGTTATGCTAATTATTTGTATCTTAGGTGCACTGACCAGTCAAGATCCTGTAAATGAGGATAAGTTCAATGATCCAGGAATGCATGAAACAGGAGAATAGGCTGTATGTCAAAATTATTTGTAATTTTGGCAACATGCATCTTGTTAAACATAAGAAAGATACAGGCAAAATTTCAGTGCATACATTCTACAAACATAATTCAAAGAGGCCCCTGAAAGTCATATCAAGAAGATATTACTTACATTATTTGTCATCTTGATTTCGTGTTATCTAATTTTTGCTCCTTAGCTGGTACCCTAGGATGTAGAATTGGGAAATTTATTTAACCTGTTCTTGTCTCAGACATTAAATTGAAAGAGTGAGACTCAGTAGTGTTCAAAAGTTTTTCTAGATTTAACATTCTGAATTGTTTCCATTTTTATCATTAGATTTAAAATCACTTTTCATAAATTAACATTATAGCCTCTAGATGAAGGAAAATAAGCATGTTTGTATCCTGAAGTGCTAGTGCCTATGTGGAGATTCGAGGGTCTGAGAGAATAGTGTTCTCCTTGAACATTAGTTACCACTCAACCCTCACAGGTTTGGTGCTGTGGGATTGTGCTTTGGGTCCACCAATCAGGGCATCTCTTGAGAAAGTAGTTGTTTCTTTCAAGTAAGTAGTTCAAAAAAGGGGAAAATGGAACAGCTGCTCCCTAAGAAGAGGACACTGCAGACTTCATTCAAATTGATACTAATTCCTCCAGAGTGATCCATTGAAGTGCTAATGAAGTAGTCTCATTGCCTCTGGCCTAACTGTTCTGAACTTTGCTTTCTTTTTTAGTTCTACACCACCTCTGCAGAGCAAAGTGAACGTTGTAACTATGGTCCACAGGGTAACTGGTAGGCAATTTTCAGAAAACGGTTTACCACAGGTAATTACAGAAAAAGGGAAAATATGCTATAAGTGCTCGTTTTTCTTATTTTAATAGTGAAGATAAGTAACTACCTTCCTGTAAGCCATTGTCGACAATCCTCATCTATTATTTCATGGATTTGATACTATCCCAAGAAGGAAAACCCCATAGACTTATTGATTTAAACTTCTTGTTATCCCAGAATGTCATCTTGGAATGTAGAAAATTCTATTCAGGAATTGAAGCAATTATTATTCAATTTATGAAAGTTATAGTTTCAAAATTTGACCTTTCTTTTTGGCTTTTAAATTCAGCTTGCAAATCTTAATAGACTGTGCATGAATCTAGCATATTTAACAAAATTTGATACTGAGTAATTTTACTCTGAGCTACAAAGCAAGTTTAAAACATCTAACTTCTAACTTATTTTTTAAGATTCAATGTTCAGATTTAACCATTTCCAATAATTCTACAAATACAAATGAATGTAATTATACAATGAATATAATATAGTCTTGGAAGCTGCTGAGCCATGAGTATGCTATTTAATAAGCTTAAAATACAATCTATTATGTCAAGTCAGCTGCTCATTTATGTATTTTAACTTTGATCTACAACATAGTTATTCCAAAATGTACACAACTATGTAATTTTACATTTGTTCTCTAATTTAGATTTCCTTATTTGTAACTTCCTATTATGCATATGTTAGCTGTTCTTTGCTTATCCTTTATACTTACTATTTACTCTAGAATAATTTTAATTTCACTTAAAATTTTTAAACTTTTCCATTCTCTATTTTTTTTTTTTTTGGAAGGGGGTAACAGGGATTGAACTCAGGACCTTACCCTTGCAAGGCAGTTGGCAACACCCCTGAGCTAAATCCCCAGCCCTCCATTCTCTATTTTTCACATGAAATTATCTGTAGTTTTTATTCCTCTTCCTTTTTTCACAATTTAATCTTCATTTCAGAAATAATATTTACCTTTTACCTTGAGTTCTTTATTGGTTTTTATTCTCTTTTTATATCTTTATTTTGTCCAATTATTTCATTTCTTAGTTTTTTTTTTTTTTTTTTCCAGTACCAGGGATCAAACTTGGGTCCTTGCGCTTGCAAGGCAGGTGGCAGAACCACTGAGCTATATATACCCCGGCCCTCATTTCTTAGTTTTAATAGTCCAAATATTTACAGATTTAAACTTTATTTTTAAAAGATAAGTCACTTAACATATTAGTTTACAGATTTTTAATTTTAGGGTTTTAAAAAATTTTATTAGTACATGTTTGCAGTTCATGCAGTTTAAAAATATCTTGGGGCATAGTTACATGTACTTTTTTTTTGAGACAGGGTCTCACTATGTAGCTCAGGCTGGTCTTGAATTTGAAGGGATCTTCCAACCTCAGCCTCCTGAGCGTTAGGATTACAGGTGGGTGCCACTACACCTGGCTTTGTACATTTTTATTTTTTGTTCACTAAATGATGAACATGAGCAATGAACTACTCTCTTTGGTCATGATTATGATAGGTTCCTGGAATCTAGTACAAAGAAGATTAGAAAATTTACTATCCTTAATTGCAACCAGAGTATTCCTTTAAATGTGATTTCTTGACTAAATATCTGGTTTCAGTTTCATGGTTGGTATCTCCATTATGATTATACATATATTGAGATCAAACTAATTGATTACATTACCTTCTGACATTAATTTACTTACTTTGCCACCCAACATATGAATTAGACATCACCAGCTTTCCTTTGAATTGTTTTTACTCCTTCAGGAAAACATACTATCTAAATATGTATTTTAAATTTCCACAGTATTATCTCATCAATAATTATTTTAATACAATTGTAACTGACAAACTCTTTCTGAAACCATAAGTATAAACTTTTCCTCTTAAAAATATGACTTGGTGCATTGCATCTAGCATGACATCATGAGTTTATATTTTAGACATTGATTAGTTTTGAATTTGTTCATGTTTACATAGTATGTAAAATATTTAAAGAGATTCTTTCACTAACATGCTTTAAATATTTATCAATAGAACAATGCACATATGAATATTGTTTTAAGATGAATTTTTGTGTTAAAATTTGAGTTCTTCCTAAATAAAAATTATATATATTTGCAAGTAAAACATAATATTTTGATATATGTGTGCATTATAGAATGGCTAAAGAAAGCTAATTATGTATGTATCAACTTATATATTTACCATTATTTTGTGGGTATTTGTCTGTAGTGAGAAGACTTAAAATCAAATATTACCATGCACAGGCATGAACATATATAAAAACATATATATGAGTGTGTATGTGCCTGTATATATTCATACTTATACATGAATATATATACATATGGATATGTTTTGCCACGTTTTATGGGCATTTACACCAGACAATTATTTCCAAACTCTAATAATCTTTTTTGAGTACATGTAGAAGGGCTATTTATTACCACAGTTTTTATTTGATAAACAATTTTTTTCCTAAGACTCAGCTATGACAACTCCCTACTTGCTAACCTGAAATGGTCAGTAGCAGTATACAAAGATCTAAACCTACTAGTTGAGTTTACAGTACCCTTCAAAATCTGAGCCATGCTTACCTCTCTCTCTTTCCTTTTCATTATATCTGAAATGATCCTTTGTGGAACCCTTTGGGGTTTATCAAATATACGTGGGGCTTTTTCTTTGTAAAGCCATTTTTAATTTCATTCAATTTAATATTATTTATTATTTTCAAAACTTCCTTTACATTTCTTTTTTAAAAACCTGTACTCTTTATGAGGTATGAATTTAATATGCATAAAGTCTTAAATTTTTGTATTTGGCTTTCCATAACACTACAAGATATTGGGTGAAATATTTTGACATGAACTTCTCTATTGCCAAGTTCTTTGCACAATGTTTTCTGGATAACCATTCTATTTATCTTATTTACACACTATCTTTATACACTATTTTTATACACTATCTTCAGTTAGGTTAATTAAAATCTTAGCAATTGATAATTACCAAAGTTCAATCTGTTGAATTTTATGTAATATAGGTCCCAAAGATTTTTTTCATTACCTATTGCTGTCTAACAACCCACAGAATTTAATGGATTAACTTAGCTATTTCATTATTTCTCCTGATTCATTTTTCTGTAGTCAGCTTTGTCTGAAATGTCCAAAATGGCTTACTCACACAGCTGGTGGTTGGAGCCTCAGACTCACCTGTCAAATCAAACACCTTTATTCTTCAATGCTTGGCATTTGTATGTGGCTTGAGCACCTCACACAGTGGTGGCTGACTTCTAACAGGTATAAGGTGACAACCAGCAGCACTTTCAAACCTGAATTTGAAAGTTCTATAATATTCCTTCTGACACATCTCATTGTCCAGGAGCGTCACAAATCCTTCACGAGTTCAAGGGCAGATTAAGTAATCTCCATCTGTTACTCTGAGAATTGGTATATATACACACAGACACAAGGAATAGTTGATGTTTCATGTGAGATGAGTTACCACACAAACCTAGAATAAATTATATTCTCTTTGGTATTTCTCTGCACTCTTAAACTGAGTTCTTTTTCTTGGACGAAGGTATGAAATTTTGGTGTGGAATGAAGTAGGATTAGGTGTGTTAATATTTGACACCAGCCTTTATCCCTGTTGTGTCAGCTACAGCATCACTTCTTAACTATTTGAAATTTTTATATCTATTTTTAGAGGGAAACAGAATATGGCTAAATTTTATTTTCCTGGATAATACTATAGATGTCCATCTGTGAAATGATTTTTCTCTTCTTCCTTGCTAACCATCCATACTCTAGTGTTACTTGTCACTCTTTATCAAAACAAAGAACTTCTCCTAAAGATATAAAAATGAACTGACTCTAAAATAGTTTTTGAAGTAATTTTAAATATTATGAAAAATTGGAAATATTCTGACATAAAATGCTGTGTGTGATTTTGTCCTTTCCAACATTCGAAGCATTCAACTATAATGAAAAAGAGCTACTCTCCAACAGTAAAATCAATAAAATTGGAAATCTGAAATAACTATAAACATTTTACTCTAGTATATTTGAAAACTCTGATGAAAATACATTAAACAAATTTTCTAACCAAAACTTTCAAATGTAGCAGATCATATATGTCTGACATTATTTGGCTTAAGTACATAGTACTCTAAAAATAATGGGATAAATCAGTTATCCATAATATCATGGATATTTACCTTGTTAATATTAATTCTGGTGAATTCATATATATGTCCACAGATATATGCCTTCTTAAACTTTGAAATATGATCATGTATACTTGAAAGTAATTTGTATCCAGATAGTATTGATCATGCTTCATATAGCTATTTATTTTGTAATGAGAACTGTTTGGGAATTTACTATTCTATACTGTCTATTCTACCTTGATGCTGAGGAAAATATGCAAACCAATAACATTTAAATCAATGGGAATGTTTAATAGCTGAGTTACAGAAAAGTAAACTAAATATGACTTTAAAATCATATACATTGATTATCACATTTAAAAATGCAAGTTTGAAATCTCTAGGTTTTTTAATATTCTTCTAATATTATCATTAAGTACATGAATCTTTCCATTTTACATCTGTGCTATCCACTTTATGTTGGATGTCTTTTCATATCTTTTCCATTATAGCACAATAAGATTATCATTATTGCTGACATCTAAGTTAAAATTGTAACACACAACAGAAAATTAGGGTATCTTTCATACACATATTTCTTTTTATGAGCAAATATGTGTTTCTCAGCAGTTATGTAGTGGATATCTGTGCATTGGCTCCAACTCATTAAATTATGTTTCAAAAAACAGTCATTGTTAAAAGAAATTGTTGTCCTTGATTTCCTCAAATTTGTTCTATGTGTACAAGTGGCCACTTTTATGAATTTGTAAAATGTATTCATATATGTGCTGGTATGTTTTCTATCCACATCAAGAAATTTGTGAATGACTTTTATCTAAAGTTACTTTCCAAACATTTGAGGTAAGATCAAAATATACAATGAATGTTTAAATTTGAAAACATCATTGCAGCAAAAGACACATTGTCATTAATTCCCCTCAAAGTACTTCACCTTTCTTTGACAAGACTTACTCATATTCTTGCTACTTTCTGAAGCAGTTCTGAAAGTCATCATTCATGAAGGACTTGAGGAGGTGGTCAAAGGATGCCATCTAAGGGAACAGCAGTTATGTAAAAACATTTCATCTTAGTCAACAGACCAGGCACCATGCATATTCTGGTTCTTCCACAAAGCCAGAGTGACCTTGAAAGGTAAATATTTTGAATCCATTGAAGACATCAAGGCAGTCACAACAGCAGAACTAAAGACATTCAGGAAATGAAGACTTCCAGAGTTGCTTCAGAAAATGACAAGAATGATGGACAAATCTTTTCTAAGTGCAGTGGGGGATTTTAAAAAGGATTTTGAAAGGATATTAATGGCAATGTGTCTTTAACTGTAATTTTCAAAAAATAACATTATTTTTTGAGCTGCCCCATAAATCTTATGAATAAACCAAATAAAAGTTCAAAGTAAACTTGAATGGAATAAATTGATACTTTGTAACAAAGTTTTTTGAAATGGAATGGAATCAAAAGTGATTCAGTGAAAGTACATAGATGCATTAAAATACAGTACAGACATATTCTAGTCAATTTTCCTATTGCTGTTACAAAAATCCCTTTTACTCACAACTTATAGGAGAAAAGTTTATATTTGCTCATAGTTTCAAGGTTTTGGTCCTTGATTGGCTTCAAGGCAGGAACAACATTACAGATGGGCATAGTAGAGCAAAAATGCTCACTTCATGGCAGTTGGGAACCAGAGTAGGGGAAAAGTACTATGCAGGAAGGGGCTGGGTACCAGCTATAGTAACTGAAGTCATGCTTCCATTGTGAGACCAAAAGTGAACTTAAACAATGCCATCTTGGCCTGTGAGTAAACTCCCCTCATACCCCTCCCCTTACAGAGTGCTGGAATTCTCCTTAAGATGCATTTTTGTAACAGCCCTTCTAACTGCTCACACTGCTTCTGTAGATATGTTTTATTGTTCCCTGAGAACAGATGGTGCCTGGTGCCTTCCTGTAACCACCAAAACCTGCAGCCATAGAATGTCTTATCTTGACAAGATAGCTGGGTTGTGAAAAATAATTTGCAGCTAGTTGATGGACATGTTGACCTCTCCCTGAGCTTCTTTTTTTTGGTACCAGGGATCAAACTCGGGTCCTTGCACTTGCGCAGCAGGCGGCAAAACCACTAAGCTAAATCCCCGGCCCTCCCTGAGCTTCTTTGAGTTACCTATAAAAGCTGTGCTGTCTCCTGTTTCTGTGCTTCACTTCTCCTAGAGGGTAGAGTCCACGCACGTGAATAAACTCCTTTCAGTTTTTAACTCTGTCTTTGTCCCGGTGTTCAGTGATTTCCTGGCTCACTTGGCATAACAGTTTTGGAGGCCTCAGTGAGCTCACTGTCACTCAGTGACTTCTGTCTGGTGGACAGCCCCTGTCTCAGGCCTCCATAGCCTGAGATAGGCCCAGGGAGGCCACCGTGACCATTTGATCAGGGCCCTGGGTGCTCTGGCCCTGAGTGGAGGATTCAGGTCATTCCAGCCATCATGAAGGGAGTTTATCTGGAAAGCTTCCAGAGGTCAGGTAAGAAGACTCCCAGCAGCTGCTCCACACCCTCTTCACTATGGAGGAGTGGGACCGGATTTTCCAAGAGGCCATTAAGGAGGCCCTGGGACCAAACCCAGACCTCAGTCCCAGCACTCTGGCTTATCTGCAGCGAGCAGAGGCTGAGGTGCCTATCCGCCGACTGGTCTGGGACCCCAACACTGATGCAGGTAGGAGATACCTGGCCAGTTACCACAAGCACCTTTTACAGGGAAACCACCAAGTGGCTAGGAAGCTGACTAATTTGACCAAGGTGAGCGAGGTAAAATAGGATAAGACGGAGACCCCCGTGGCTTTCCTGGAGCACCTTTTAGAGGCTTATTGGGTCTATATACCTATTAATCCTGATGCTCCAGAAAACAAAGCCATGGTAAATCTGGCTTTTGTGTCTCAGTCAGCCCAGATATTAGAAAGAAACTTCAGAGATTGGAAGGATTTGAGGGAAAGAATAGGTCCAAGCTCCTGAGTATAGCACAACCAGGACAACTGGGAGAATTGACAACCGGGACTCCCTGGAAGAGGCAGTCACCAAGTGGCTAGGAAAAGTTACTATTGCTATTAGCAAAAACTATGAGACAAGTAGACAGACTGGGAGACCTAAGCCGGAGAGACCCCCATGGCCTAAGCTCAGAAGGGACCAATGTGTCTATTGCAAACAGACTGGACATTGGAAAAATGAGTGCCCCTTCAAGAAGGGAAAAGAGGGACAGAACCAGAAAAAGACACAGGAGGTTCTGACCTTTGAAGATATGGAATAGAAAAGTCAGGGCTCATACAAATTGAGCCCCCATGAGCCCATGGTAAAATTAAAAATCAGAGGCACACCAACCAACTTCCTGGTAGATACCAGGGTGCCCCATTAGGTACTGACTAAACCTTTGGGAAAATGGACAACACAAGAGACTTTGGTACAGGGAGCTACTGGCAAGGGTGCTCAAGGTTATAAATGGACAACTGCATGAATGGTAGACTTGGGTCACAGACAAGTGACCCACTCCTTTCTGGTGATTCCAGAGTGTCCATACCCCTTGCTTGGTAGGGACCTGCTAAAAAAAATGGGTACAACAATTACCTTTACAGAAAAAATGGCAGACCTAAAACTAGGCATCCTACAAGGGACTGTCAAAGTTATGGTGACTTGCCCATTGGCTTCTGAATACCTGATGCTCTTGGAGCCAGAGGACAAGTCAGCTGGACTGATTGGTGGTCTACAAATGGAGTTTCCACTTGTGTGGGCTGAAACTAATCCCCCTGGGTTAGCAAGCCATCAAGTTCCTATAGTGGTCAGTCTAAAGTCCAATGTCCAGCCCGTTTCTGTCTGACAGTATCCCATCAAAAAGGAGGCAAGAAAAAAGATTCAAAAACACATGAACTGACTCCTAGATGCTGGAATCTTAAAGCCGTGTCAATTGCTTTGGAACACCCCACTCCTGCCTGTCCAAAAGCCTGGTACTTCTGACTACAGGCCTGTCCAAGATCTCTGAGAGCCCTGGATCAAGTTCACAGAAGCCACTACCTTAAACCCTGTGACCCTGCTGCCAGCCTCAGACCCAGTGACTCCACTACATGACTGCCAGGAGACCTTCCAGGACATAACCATGACCAGACCTGATTTGTGGAATGTGTCCCTAAAGGACCCTAAAGGAGGCATTCTTCATGGATGGAAGCTGCATCATCAAACAAGGAGTCAGGTATGGGGGGGGTAGATGGCCAGGGATGAGATTGGCCACTGCTCTGGGACCTGGAACTTCAGCCAAATGACCAGAGCTGATAGCTCTTGCTCAGGCCTTAAACCTGGGTGAAGGAGAGGTTGCTAATATCTACATGGACAGTCAGTATGCCTTTCCAACTGTACATGTTCATGGAGAGATATATAAACAATGGGGCCTGCTCAAGTCAGGAGGAAAAGACATCAAAAGTAAACATGAGATCCTAGCTTTACTAGAAGCCATGTGGAAGCCTAGATCAGTGGCTATAATGCACTACAAGGGACATCAGAGGGCCAACACACTGGAGGCCATAGGAAATCAAAAGGCTGATCTAGCTGCTAAACTGGCTGCCAGAAAACCAGTGGGGATGGCCCCCACTCTGCTCCTTAAAGGTTTTCCCAAGCTGCCAACTAAGCCACATTACTCATCAGAGGAAGAGAAACAAAATCCCTGGGTGGGAGCTATACAAGATAAAAATAGATGGTGGAGTTATCCTGAGGGCCAAGTTTGCTTGCCTCAGGCTCTTGGCTGACAGCTAATTCAATAAATACATCAGTTTACTCACCTAGGAAAAAAGAAACTCAGATAATTGATAAGTTCCAGGTTCTTAACTCCTAAGGTGGCTGCCATGGTCCAGGATGTTTGTGCTTGGTTCCAGACATGCACCCAGGTAAATGCCAAGACAACACCCAGAGGTGAGGGAACCCGACACTGAGGTGAGCATCCTGGGGAATTTTGGGAATTGGATTTTACTGAAGTCAAGCTGCAGATATAGGTACCTGTTGCTTTTGGTAGATACTTACTCTGGATGGGTAGACGCCTTCCCTACTAAAGGAGAGACAGCTACAATAGTCAGTAAAAAGTTGTTACAGAGCTCATCCCCCGATTTGGCCTCCCCCATACTCTGGGGTCCGACAGTGGCCCAGCCTTCATGGCCAAGGTATCCCAATTGGTGGCCAAAGCCCTCAACATTGATTGGAAGCTTCATTGTGCCTATCAGCCACAAAGTTCAGGGCAAGTGGAAAGGATGAATTGTACCTTAAAAGAGACATTAACTAAGTTTGTTTTGGAAACTGGAGGAAGCTGGCCAGACCTCCTCCCGCTGGCCCTCTTGCAGGCTAGGTGCCATCCTTATATAGAAAAATTAACTCCTTATGAAATCATGTTCAGGAGACCACCTCCCTTACTGCCCAGGGTAAATTTGAAAAATGTATCAAAATGTAAAAATCATACTTTGTTAAATTCTTTAAAGGCCCTCCAGGTAATCCAACAGAAACTGCGAAATTGAGTTCGGGAGACCAGGCCAGGCCCTCGACCTGATGTCATGCGCCATAAATTTCACCCTGGAGATCTGGTGCTGGTAAAGAGACATTCATCTAAGGCTCTGGAGCCACATTGGGAAGGGCCTTTCCAGGTGATCTTGATGACACCATCTGCCGTAAAGGTCGCAGGAAAGACACTGTGGATATATCACTGCCACATCAAAGTGGCTCCTGAGGACACCCCGGAGAACAAATGCAGGGTCATCAGTCAACCAGGCGACAAAAAGCTAAGACTGGGACAGGTTGGAAATATATCCCCTTCTTGTTAATGCTGAAATGTGTGGAGGGACAACGGCTGGGACAACTGCCCCAGTGGGAGAAATGGCAGCTCCAGGAAACTGATATGGGACACGTATATAGACGGACAAAGTTTGGGCCATACCAAAATGATCTAAAGTTTAAAATTGTTTCTTTATGCCAACTGTTCCATCCCCCCCCCGCCCCGCCAATCCCTTAAGTACAGATTTCTCAAATGTAATGTGGCACTTGGTAGATACTCTGGGGATTCTGACTGTCTCAGTCCTTAAACCTTTACAATTTTATGCTTGCAATTCAGACAGACATTCAAAGTGTCAGGAAAGCCACCCTTACTGTGGTGAGTGGGGTTATGAGTCAGTTTCAACTTAAAAAATGACAATAAATAGATAGACATTAACCCTGAGGCCCAAGAGACAAAAAGAAAAACTGATACATTACTTTTGTTGGAAATAATGTTGTTTGCTATATTGACCTGTAATTCGACATTTATTATGATCATTATTTTTAAGTCATTATTTTCTGGAACATTGGCAATATTACCCCAAAAACAATTGGACCTTTCTGGTAATGTTTGGATTCAGCTGACACAATCACTTAATTTGTCTGAGTTCTGTTTAAATGTAGACATAAATTTACATTATGTATTAGGATGTTGTCTCATCCCAGTGTGCACTCCCTTGAGTCTGATACAAGCATATACCCTGTTTAAAGACATTCCAGGAAAAAATCTTATGTATAAAGATAGTTACAATTGGGGGACCCCCTCTTATTCTAAACCAAAAAATGCTATTAAGTTATATACACCTCAGATGATTATGTTAAACAAAACACAATGTCTAAGATTGAAAAGGTTAGGAAAAATGACCTGTTATGAAAAACAAAAAATCATATATAGTGATGGTCATGTACCTTTATCATCAGGATGGTTTTATACATGTAAAAAAGTAACGTTTAATTATATCCCTGCCTACTTATCTGAGACTCTGTGCTGCCTGAGTTGCTTGGCCATAATATTGCCTGATTGAACTGATTTGAGTGCCCCAAAAATAAACATTGGTCACCCTATACTGAACCAGGATGTGATGATGATGTAGGTCTCTTAACAGATGCTCAAGTGATGCCTGTGATAGCATCTGTGCTTGCTCAGCCTGCCATAGGAATTCATGCAGAAAAGAGGGTGTGGAAATTGGCATGCAAGGTGGTCAAAGGTCTAAATGCTACCTCATCTGCCTTGGCATTAATTAATCAGGAATTACAAGAGCACCGATGGGCTATACTAGACAACAGGGCAGGAATAGATTACTTGTTCTTGTTCTTGTGCCATCATCAAGGATGTAAAAAAATAAAAAATATGGCTTGTTTTAATATGACTGACAATAGTCCAGGGATTCAAAAAAGAATAAAACCATTTAAAAAATTGACAGAAAAAATACATAATAAAAATTTAAGATGGGATTTGTTTCAATGGTTAACTCAATGGTTGCCTACTATACAATGATTAAAACAGCTTTTTCTTGTAGTCATAATTGTAGTCATATGTTTGTTGTTATCGTGTTGTGGCATACAATGCCTACCTTACTGTATGGGATGCTCTCAGTGGTTCATAGATTATTAAATTTGACTATTATGTTGCTGAATCAAAGGTATAAACCCTTGCCTGAAAAAAATATATGACAGAGATAAATCAAAGGTTTGAGTTTGTATGAAAACCAGTGGGGAATGTGAGATCAAAAGTGAACCTAAACAATGCCATCTTGGCCTGTGAGTAAACTCCCCTCATACCCCTCCCCTTACAGAGTGCTGGAATCCTCCTAAAGATGCATTTTTGCAACAGCCCTTCTAACTGCTCACTCTGCTTCTGTAGATATGCTTTATTGCTCCCTGAAAACAGATGGTGCCTGGTGCCTCCCTGTAACCACGGAACCCGGTAGCCATAGAATGTCCTATCTTGACAAGATAGCTGGGTTGTGAAAGACAATTTGCAGCTAGTTGATGGACATGTTGACCTCTTCCTGAGCTTCTTTGTTTGAGTTATCTATAAAAGCTGTGCTGTCCCCTGCTTCTGGGCTTCACTTCTCCTAGAGGGTGGAGTCCACGCTTGTGAATAAACTCCTTTCAGTTTTTAACTCTGTCTTTGTCCCGGTGTTCAGTGATTTTCTGGCTCACTTGGCATAACATCCATGACCCACCCAAACACAACCCAGAAGTATGAATTACTAAAACTATAGGTGGCACCCAATGCAGTCAAGGTGACAATTAAGCTTCATTATCACAAGAAACTTCCATATTTACATTGTCAAAGCATAACAATTGAAAATGCTGTACATGGTTTCTTTGGAAATATTCTCAGGCCTTGTCACTGGATACAGATAATATTTGTTATCTGGTGATTTTTTTTTCAGATTAACTGATTTCACCCTCTAGAATAAAGTCATGTTACCTTGAGGAAAGTATATATGTTAAGTAAACATAAAAAGTCATGTGCTCTTGGTCTCTCTCAGCTAGCAAAGGCCAATGGTTACCACCTTTTCCAAGTGCCACATTCACAGAATATTGATTTTGCAAAATCGGTGAGAATCATTGTAGTTACATCATGGAAATAAGCAAATGGTAGAAATTAAGTTTTGGTCCATCCCCCATTGCACTAGCTTATCAATAACATTTATTTAAGGCAAGTAATTTAGAGAGGTGGGACAACATTAAATTATGCAATTGAGTAAAAGACTAGTATGCTATATGCCTGATTATTAATACTGTTTATGTTCTATGCACAGTGTGCCTAATAGAATATTTCAGTTTGATATTTTTTTTAACACTTTCAAGGTTGCAAGAAAAAATATAGTTCTTAATATTTTCCAAAATTCATAATTTCCTTTATTTACAAATAAAACAAATGCAATAGAAGAAAAATAAACAAAATGCTAGAATCATGAAGAACTAAAGTGTCTTAGAAAACCACAAATCATTTTTCTTGGATGAGGGTTTGGCTACCTAAATTAATTTGATTTCTGTTATTGAGAAAAAAGAAAAAAAACCTGAATTGAGTAGTTAACCTAAATGCTTTAACTAAAATGTCAAATTATCTCTCTCTCTGTCTCTGTTTCTATCTCTCTATATATAGACACATGCATATACAACCATAAATGTAGATGCACATGCACACAAGTACTTATTAGAAAGATCTTTCTGAATAATGCAACACTGATACTGACTGTGATCATGCAAGAAACAAGTGGCCTTGCATTGCTTAACCTATGCATGTTGGGGTGAATTGTTCTGCTCAAGGTGATGCTGTGTCTGTGCTTGGCTCCTTATCTTGGGACAGACTTAGGGCTGCACTGTGTGAGTTCCTTCTATATCCCAGGATGAAATGGATGCAGCCAACTCAGTGAATTTACTTTCATCACAGCTTTGCAAGAAGCCAACTCCAGTGAACCATCATATGACCAGATTTGACTCTTAACCTCCTACTATTCAGAAGATAGACAGCCAAGCCTGAAGTCAAAGATCAAAAAGTCTACCCTCTCCATGAAGTCAATGTGAAACACATGACCCCAAGAAACACTAAACACAATCGTATTAGGGAAGCTATGGGGTAAGTTTCATGGAAATAAAGATGCACAAGCTGTCATTTATTTTTGAGATTTGCAGCATGGGGAAAATTCACTTGAATTAACAAAAATAATGTTAATGAACTTCATTTCTGAAGAGAATATTTTCCAGGTGTTCTTTAATTTAAAACACAAAAATTAAGCAACACACTTCAAGTATACATTAGGGAATCACACAAATGCTAGGTCCCTATTCCTGTACCTCATTGTGAATTACTAAGAGTCGCTCCTGGGCCAGAAAGTATTTTATTCCTCTTGTTACATCTTCCCACGTGTTCTACTTGTGCTCAGCTCACATGGAAGAGAGGAAATGCAGAGGGATGGCATGCCTATGTCGTGCACTCTACACATCTATGTTACATCTGAGACATTCTAAGTTTTGGAAACCCTTAAGCTCATAAAGGGACTGGTAGCAAATATGCCCAAGATTGCCTTGGGAGGCAAATACTATCTTCATTATCTTGAATAATCTAAAAGCAGACCTTCGTATCTGAAGAGAGACACGGTATTTTCTTAGGAAGTTTATTATAAAAACATCTAGAGACCAGAGACCAACAGAGACAGGTGGTATAGATTGGATATGACCAATATTAACCTAAATTGACCAGTGGATGTGACTGACAACCACTAGTGGCAAAATCCAGTGGAAACTGATAGTGCTTTGTAGAGGGCTGTAGAGAGCCCCACAGAGGTGGAGGAAGCCTCTGAATGGCTCCAGAGTGCTGGAAAGGGGACTATGCGCTTTATCTGCTGAGCAGCTGATAGAGATGCTTAAAAGTTGCCATGGGCTGTAACCCTAAAAGCCATGACACTGAGGGCTGAGAAGTACCGGTATTTCAAAGCCTGGAGCTTTAAACCAAGCCATACTTGCAGATTTGATATTTCTATCCATGTTTAGCAAAATAACTCTGAATTGATGGGCAACATTGGTGTTAGCTAAGGCACTTCACAAAATGAGGCAAATCCATACCTGGAATGTTTACAGATTTCACTAAGAATGAGTTTATGCCCTTATAAAGATGAAATGGCACCACAGTGCTAAAGTTTCCACTAAAAGGCTTGTCAGTTTTTGCCAGGAATGCCACCAAATCAAGTGTTCAAAATTCATCTCCTCTGTCAATAGATTTAGTATTCTTCAGGAGCAGTAACTAGACAGTTTATATGCGTGAAAGTCCTTGCTGTTGGGCTAATGATTAGTTTTTGGCTTTGACACCAAAATTGGTGGAATCTTGTGGACCATAATCTAAATGATTTGATGTCCTTTGATATAATCTTCAATATTTCCACTTTATTGACATAATCTGACATCCTGTGTATACAACCAAATTCATCCATTTTTTTCTTTTTTCTTTTATAATTTAATACTTCTGATTTTATTTTCCATGTGGCACTGTGACTGAAAGAAATATCAGTAGTATCACTGGCTATACTGACGACACCAAATATGCAAGTATTCGATCCATAGTATTAACTCAGCAGATAGGCATTGATTACACAAGTGAACGAAGTGTAGGCTGTCCCTTACAGGGGACAGACAATTATATATCCCAACCTTTCTTTTTTTTCTTTCTTTCTTTCTCTCTTTCTTTCTTTCTTTCTTTCTTTCTTTCTTTCTTTCTTTCTTTCTTTCTTTCTTTCTTTCTTTTCTTTCTCAGCCTATGTTAGTCCCATCATTTACAAATGACCATGCTATTGATTCTAAAACATCTTCATACAAAACAGAATTAAGAAGTAAAATGTTACCTAAATGACACCTTTCCAACCACATGCATGAATGACTGTCTTCCTTTACTGATTTTTTATTGAGCTGAGAGTATGGTTTGAGTTACATAGCTATAAAGGTAATATTTCTCAGACACTGGAAAAGAAAATCTTTAGTTAAATAAATTTGGCCAAATTTAAGCTTCCTGATACAAATAAATCTTAAAATGTTTGTGACAGCTCATTCAGCATAAAAGCATGTTCAAGTACCTGGTGCTTTATACAATGTTAAATAATACAAATTCTACCTAAACTTTCAGCTAACTCATGGGAGAAATTGGATAAAGGATATCTAAATTCTAGAGCAGAATTTGTATCATCAAGTAATATCACTCATTCCTTTTAAATTCTGTATTCTGGGTACATCCTACAAAGGGAATCTCTCTGCTATGTGTAAAAAGTCTCACTGATATCTGTAGATTTTTATTTTCTCTCATAGAAAATTTTGAATATGCCCTCAGGGAGGAGCTCAAACATTTCTGCCCTGTGCTTGCCAATGAAGTGGTCACTGATGTCAGTGGTACTAGGATTGGCCCAGTGATGGTTCTGTGAAAACCAAGGCAGCAAGAAATGCATATCACAAGGAAACCAATGGATCAAACTATAACCTTTTATATTACACATTCGACATTATTATTCTGTTATACATTATATATCATTCTATTATACATTCCCAAAATTATAACATAGAATCCTGTTCTGGGAAATACTTAAAATATATTTGTAAATCCCACTCAACAATTGAAATGTGTTTTACTACCTACACTTCAAATCACAGGGCTATAAATGTAACCAACCATCAGCACACTTATTTTTCCCATGATCATGAAGTAATATTTGTTGAACTTCACATACATTCACAGTGGCTTGTGTATACATTCTGGTCATACCTTTGAATATTGAAAAAAGCGATGATTTTCCGTCCATTAATAAGAACATTTAAAGCCTCACAGTGTGCTATAAAATCTATTGGTAGAGTGTTGGACTTAAAGATTATTTTAATAAAAAATAAGAGCTGGAAAGTCTTGCTAAGAACACTGAGAAGTGCTTTGATGCTTAGCTACATAATCAAAGAATGTGACAATGTGATGTAGGAAGGCCAAATGAAAAGAGTTGACAAATGGTCATTGATTTCAGGTCACTGAAGTAAGTTTTAAGTAGGAAAATATAAAATGGTCATCCCACATTGTTAAGAATTTCACAATCACAGAAAATACAGAGAAAGCACTCTTGGGTTTTTGTTTTTGTTTTGTTTTTTATGTTTTTTTTTTCAAGGCAGAGTCTCACTATGTACTTCAGGCTGGATTTGAACTCACTATATAACCCAAGTAGGCTTTGAGTGTGTGGTGATCCTGCTGCTTCAGCCTCCTGAGTGCTAGAATTACAGGCATGTGCCACCACATCCAGCAAGAAAACATTTTTATAATGATATGGAAAAAATAAAGATAAAACTATTTTTCCTTATAATATACAAGAAAAATTCTGATTCAAAACTGTTAATGTAAAACATAGGGGAAATATTTAATTTTTATGCCTAAGCTTGTTCCTGTATTTAAACTTCATATTATGTAAAGTTTTGTGCAACAAGTGAAAATACAGTAAGTAAATTTTTCAAAAATGGTCTATAACATAAATCAGAACTTTATTCTGAAATTATTAAATGACTTGGTAAACAAGATTTCAGTTGTGAATTTTGAAAGAGAATAATCCAAAAATTAAGGCAGATTTCACCATTGACTAGCTCACCTACCCAAGAATATCCAAATGCTTTCTTCGACTTCTCCATGCCATGCTTGTTATTTCTTTCATCTATAGCCTAGTAGTAGTCAACATTTATACTGCAAGACAGCAATGTTTTTATTTGTTCTTCTTTGTTTTAAAAGCTACCATCTGTGATATTTATTTAGGCACCAGAAGTTTTCTCCAGGTGGCCACCTAAACATTTTCTTCACAACTCTCATTGGTTAAGAGTAATATGATTATTTTTAACTCAGTCACCAGCAAGAGGAATAGAGTTATCTTTAGAATAAACAGGGCCATCTTTGAAAGTCTGAGTTGGGCTCTACAACTATCTTTGGCAGAGATGGACACTCAGACAAAATTGGAATATTACTAAAAAGAAAGAAGGCAGGAGAGGATGATGTTGATTTTTGTCTATGATTTTTCTAGGGAGGATTTTGCATTCATAAGCATCATTTACAAGATGAGACAGAAATTATCTACTTACAATAATCCTTTCTAATTCCCTTTTTCCTCTTTCCAGAGTGTAAATGGCATTTCACTTCTAGGGCTCTAATCATACATTTTACCATTTATTTAGTATTAGGCTTGTTTCTACAATGGCTTCCTTCATTAATGTGAAAATACTGGGAAGGTAGAAATAATTGTATTCACTTCAGTGTACCCAGGAAGATATTTGAACAGTATTTGTTAAGTTGCTGAAGATACTATTGAAAATTACTAATAAAAAAACTATTTCCAGTACAACCCCTTCTTTTGAATACAGTGAAAATCTATTTCTATTCAAAAGTACTAATTGGCACTTATTTTTTAAATAGTTCATATATTACACTTCAAAGAATATTAAGATTCTAAAATATAGAATTTTCTTACTTTTCCAAAGTAAGTCAGTGAACTCTAATATAGTCAGTTATTTTCAAATATTCTTTCAGAAAACATATGCCAACTGCACTGTTTGCCATAGATCCTCCAGCATCTAGGCAGTGTATTCTATAGGAAGCACTCCATAATTCTGTACAGTTAAAGACATTCATTAAGAATTGTAGGGAACAGGGAAAGGGGGCATTACCAGAAATCTTGCAGTGAGTCATAGTCTCCTGTGAGCCAGGACAGTATAAGGTGAATTAACTAATATATAGACAGAAATGAGACTTAGAGAAGAAGCTGCACTTTGGGCCTGATCAAGGCTACTCCAATCAGAAAAGACAAAAGACCGCAAGCTTTCCACACTTATATTCAGTACACTGGGAGTAACAGATGACTCAGAGGGTGCTGGGGGATGGCCATAATCCTGAAACAATGAGGAACTTATGTAGATGAAGGTCCTAGATCAGGAGAAACTTATGCTGATTAGAAATTTGTTCATCCCCAGGATATCTTCATCTGATATAATCCTGCCCTGGATTGTCACAGCATCATGAGACCATCGAGGTCTTAGCTGTGACAGGAGAGGAAAATGGAGTTGTGTCTTGACATGCCAAAGTGGCCTTTGGGCAGGAAAACTAGGCTTAGTTATAATTTTAAGTGTGAAATGATTTTCCCCCCAAATTATGTAGAATTGCTCCTGACAAAGAATATTTACATTTTACTTGTTATGCAAGATAACATCTTATTTAGCTTTCTCTATACTCAGTGACATATATATCCACATATATGTACAAATATAGCCATATGTATGTACATGTGCATATATATATATATATATATATATTATGTATTCACCGAAGAGCATGTTACAGAAAATACCACCTAAGACCTTAAAGGACAGCTTAAAGAAATACTATGTACACTGGCAGAAATCAAAGGGATTTTCATTCATTCCGAGTAATATCTGCAAACTTGTAATCTTCAATTGGCGGCAATCCAATGAGAAGTCTCATTTTCAGATACAATAAACGAGAAAGATACAGATTTCAGATATAGTAGATTTCAATAAAAAAGGGGATAAACATCTTCGAATATAGTGTGGTTTTTATAAAATGGAGTACTTCTCAGCCATAAAGAATGAGAAACTAGAGTCATTTATAGCTAAATGGATGCATATTGAAGCCATACACTTAAGTGAAATAAATAGAACACACGTGTAAATATCGAATAGTTTCTCTAGTGTGAGAACCTGAAAGTGTAAATAAGGATGAAAATGATTAACACAAATAATTGATAATTTGAAATAGGAAAAGGTCCAAAGGTGTAGGGGTGGCAGGAGGGGAAGGTGAAAGGAAAGAAGGGAAAGGAAAAATTATGAGAAAGAGAAAAAAAGGAAACAAAGTCTATGTAAATAGGGAAGGGTGAAGGGGGTGAAGGGTGCATAGGTAATGGGGGAAAATAAGAACTAAGATACATCATGTTCAGGTACAAACACTCAATGATAAAAGTAAATGTATTGTATACCTAAAATGTACCAATAAATAAATAAATAAATAAATAAATAAATCTTCAAATATATATTTGTTTTGCCAGTCTTAATCCTTGTCACCATGAGCCAAGTGGGACCATTAAAATATGGAATACTTATAGCTAGACCACTTATCTCTTTCTCTCCTATAACCTTTCTATCTCTCCACTAGTCTTTGTCTTGGAAACATGAGGTATATCCTTTTACCATTTAAATTTGTCCCTATCATTTACCACAAAAACTTCAATTATCTCAGCTCAGTCTTTGCCTGGAATTCCCATCATCATAGGATTCTGTCACTGAGTGTCTTGCCTCCACACTCCACCTCTCATCATCTACTAATATGCCTTCATTTAACAATCTGTAACTTAGTGTCAGTCATCAGACAAATTTATTACACCTTCCACTCTTCTATAACCCTTTCATCTGTTTTTCTTTGAAATCATGCTGTGTTTGAGGAGATAATCTCAATAAAATTGTGTCAGTGCTTTTTTGTTTTTTTTTTTCTCTGTACTTATTGTTTTACTATAACTTGACATGGGGTAGTTTTCTTTCATGCTCTTATTGTCTCTTCCAAATGATTGTTTCTCACCACCAGACAAAAGACAATCAGCTGCAAGTCAGATACGACAACCAACTGTTCCTTCTTGTTTTCATCATCAGGTAACACTTGGGCCACCTTCCATCATAAACTGGAAGATGTATCTCCTACTGCAATGATATTCTGTGCAACATGGCCAGTTATGTAAATGTTGGTGATATCAATGTCCACTTTGATTACTTTCTTACTGCTATGTTTTCCTCGATCTTTGGTAGTATGTTTTCTACTTAATAAGTCTCCAAACTAATCTTAGACATTTATATACAAAAGCATATCCTACATTGTCATTAATAATAACTCTGAGTACTATTTTAAGTCAATTTCATGCACGATATTCTTTATCCACTATCAACCTTTTTTTTTCTTTTTTTATCAAATGTACATTCAAGTATATTGGGAAGTAAAAATATTGATTATACTAAAACAGTACTCCTCTCTTGCTTTCTAACCTCCTTTCTTGGCTTATAGACTTAATCCTATGTTCAATAATATACACAATAAATTTTTCTACTTTTTTGATTTGTTGCATTCATGTGACTAAATTGTAACCCAGATTAAATAGGTCATTTACCCATGTGGCATTTTTATTCACAATGAGGAATATAAAGTGAGTGAAACATAAAATCTTTGAGATAACTCTTAAGCTAAATTTATAATTGCCTCATAAACCCACAGCATTTTCATAGTTCTTTCAGTTCCCTTATTCTCCTAAGACATCCTTTCATATTTCTTCTTTTTCTATAAGGTGCACCTCATCCTCAAAACCTATGCTTTGATACTATAGCTTCAGGTTTTGTTTATTTGTTTGTTTGTTTTGAGACCAAGTCGTACTAACTTTCTTAGTCTGGCCTTGAACGTGTGATCTTCAATCCTGTCTCAGAAATGCTGAGATTACAGACATGTGTCAGTGAGCTTAGCTTTTAACCTCATCCCTCATCCATTTTCAAGTCAATAAAAGCATCTAAAGAAACATTTCTTTAGTAATCTTCCTGCCTCGTATTTACACTATCCGTCTTCTCTCTGCAAGATCATATTTAGCTACATGAAGACCAATTTTTATTTTATTATTTTATTTATTATTATTATTTTGTTTATTTTATTATTTTATTTTATTTTTATAAAAAGCCTTCTTGTACCAAATTTTCTCTATGCTAATTTTCTCTTTTGTTTATGATAAAAATAATAAAAGGTGTTTCCTACTATCAATTTCTATAATTTACTCCCGACTTTTTTCTTCAACCTATTCCATTACAAAACTCTGAGTTTCTTTTTTTTTTTCCCTTAAACTCTTTTATTGGTACCTTTTAGGCATACAATATGTTTACATTTATCATTGGGTGCTTGTACCTCTACATGATGTATCTTGGTTCTTATGTTTTTCCCCATTATCTGTGCAGTCTTCACCCCCTCCACCCTATTTACATAGACTTTGTTTCCGTTTTTTTATTTTCTCATAATTTTTCCTTTCTTCTTTCCTTTTCCCTTCCCCTCCCACCACCTCTATCCCTTTGGACCTTTCTTCCTATTTCAAATTATAGAGACATTTATAGCTAAATGGATGCATACTGAGGCCATACTCTGAAGTGAAATAAATAGGACACACGTGTAAATATCGAATAGTTTCTCTAGTGTGAGAAACTGAAAGTGTAAATAAGGATTAAATGATTAAAATGAATAATTCTGAGTTTCTTGATAACCATTCTTATCAACCAGGTTAAATGGCCTGTTGATTATAATTACATATATTACATATATATATCAAATATATATTTCCATGTGTTATACATATAATTATTAATACTTCATTTGCTACTTTCCTTGTCTAATCACAGAATCTCGAGGCTACATTACGCTAATAAATTCCAAATTTTTCTAAATGCTGATGCCTTTCTTTCTATGTATTTTTTTATTGGAGCCAGAGTAATTTATCTTAAGTACAGATTACATCATGTGACTCATTTGTTCAGAACACTTACGTTTTGCCTCAATTGACTGAAGTCAAAGCTCTTATAAATGTCAAGGCAATACTCGCACCAGACAAAATTAAATAATCAAGGAAGATTTTATTCAAGGCTATTAAAATAAAACAGAGAGATCTGAGCTAAACTCCACTGAAATATGAAGATAGAGGGATTTTTAGGCACTGTAGTGAGCTGCAGAAAAGTGCTAGAGGATGTGTTATGGACAACTAGTTCAAATATAGTTAATGTTTTGTAGTTTTCCTTAATACTGTAGTCTTAATATTTCCTGTATTTAGTTTCTTTATTTTTCATGCCATGTATTGGTATTATTAGTCAATATTTTATAGATGAGAAAATTGAGGCACCATAATATATGATTGTGGTTACAAATCTATTAAGAGAGAGATTTGATTTAATCCTAGATTGTCCAGCTTCAAAGCATATGCTATATGAATCTATATAATATATGAAACTATATACTAACCAAGCTTATTTCTTTCCTGAGTTGAATACTCTATTTTATTTCACATTACTATTGAATTTATAATCAGTTAGAATTCAGTTAAAATATTTACTACAAATGTTTGAGCTATGGCTCTATGGGCTATATATACAGAGTGATACCTTGGTTCAAGAACTTAATTCAGTCCATGATCCTGGGGAAGGTGGCCGTGTTTGTCCTCCTATGGGAAGATGGCCCTGGTTATGTTCATCTTTGGTCACAGAATTTGTGAATAGAAACAAAACTTTCCTGAATGCTTCTGTGAACTGAATTGTTCACAAACAGAAGTGTTCATGAACCAAATTATTTAATTTCTCTAGTTTTCCTTCTTATCTCTAGGTTTGAATTTTGATTGGGCTCTAATGCTTCACCCTTGTGTAACTCTATATGTTGAAAAGACATATCTTGCCTCTAGACAATAGAATATATTAAAAATTAAAGGGGTTTTACAGATATAAGTATACCAGTTTTAAGACAGGAGATTAAGGCATGGCAAAAGCTGACTGGGGAGGTAGTCTTAACCTGTTAAGCATAAGATCCCAGACACATGCACAGAGCAGTTCCCAAAGCTCTGCAGGTGGACTTCTCAGAAGGATTTGAGCAGGTTTTCAATAGGGTGGCCTAGACCTGCAGTCAGCCTGAGACATGGGATCTCAGCATCACCTCTCAGGACCTGTATGTAGAAGTTCTTGTGAGTTTCCTCCAGATTTAGATAGCATAAAAGCACACATCCATAATGAAACCTTTAGTATCATAAATTTCTATGATAGTCCATGCTGTGTTTCCCAGATACTGCATTTAGTTTTATCCTTGCTCTCACTCTCTTTTTCTATTTACTCTTTCAAAGGTCACTCTGCAGAGCCAGTTTTCTCTCCTACTTCTCATTTTTGCTTTGTTGAATGAACTTTGTGAATGCTTTTTGCTGGTTTCATTCAATTCTTTGTTCATGGCAAAAGAACCTGGACTCCAACTCCAGGAGATATGAACAACCCAGAACCTGGCGGCATGTAGTTGGGGAGCTACTTTTTAGAAACAAACTATCCAATAATAGTTTCTAAACAGTTGAATTAATCCAAGGGTAGATTACTTTGGATGGGACCATTGGTGGGTTTAAGCCTAAGAGCCTTATGAAAGGGTTTCACACCTTGCCATAAGTCAATCAGAAAGCAACAGAAAATGTTCTCTATTGTTTGCTTTGAAAAAGCAAGTTTCTGTGAATTATACAGCTGCAAGAAATTGTATTCTATCAACAATAATAAGTATGTTGAAAACAGACCTTCTCTTAGCTGACCCTGAGGTTGAGAACACAGCCTTCCTAATACCTTGATTTCATTCTATGATGACTAGAACAGAGAACAGAAGGAGGCTTTGGCAAGTACTAGGATCTATAAAATCTGAGCTAATTAATAGATTTTGTTTAAATCCACTTATTTCTGATAATATGTTCTGCATAGAAGAAAATTAGTATACATAGAAATCAGTATTTTAATAAAATTCATTGGATGTGTCTGATACACATATTCAAATAAAGCAATGAGCTAAAGATGTTAGGTGTAAATGAAAAATATAAGGTAGTAGCAAGGTCATCATTGTAAGTGGTTGATATTATGGCTATCAATGCTACACTAATAATACTACAGTGTTACGCAAAGCACCAAAAGGTCACTGATCAGTATAGGAGAAATTGGCAACACTATTTCATAAAGTATTTCTGATGAGGTTAAAAATATAATGAGGAAACTTAAGGACATCAATAAATCTCCAGGGATGTCCCATAAAGCCTAAAAATTCTGAAATATTTTATGGTATCATTTTACTTATGAAATTTAACATAGGGAACATTGAGTATTTCTTTTAATTAAACACCTCTCTCCATGCAATTTTTATAATAGTAACACATCAACCACAGGTAATTATTTCTAACATCTCTTTTTACAAGGTGAAAGAACAAATCTTTGTAATTTTTGAGGGCTCCTGGGGGAAATCTCAAAGATAGTTTTTGGTGTGAGATATATTGTGAAAGTTTTTTTTATTCTTTTTTTAACTTTACCTTTTAAAAAGTTAGAGTCCAATTTTTAAAAGGCTATAGAACTCCCAAAAGGATCAGGGGAGATTGGACGCTTAAGATAATATCATGCATGCCAGGAACACAACACTTAATTAAATTACAAATACAAAACCACAAAAAAAATAACATTGAGTAAAAAACTTTAGCTCTTTCATAAGTGAATACTCTTTAATTTTTGTATGTCTCCTACTTAAATAATTAAGAGCATAATAAAATCAACATAAAAAACAAAATTATTATGGCAAAAAAGAACCTCTGCCATAGAGAGAGATTAAACAGAAAAAATTAGTAACTTTTCAGATTTAGTTGAGGACATTAACCAGAAAAGCAATATAACAAAATGAAACAAAACTTTTTATGATTTTAAAAATTTATAGTTTTTCATCAGACCAGACATTATAAATGAAATTAAATATAAATCCTTTGTCCCACAGGATGCTTCCTTATATTAAAGAACAAACTGAGACTTTGCTTAATGATAGAGGTTTCTTTTCAGTGGGTATATGAAGTCAAATAAAGTTCACATTACTAATAAAAAGCCATTATATTAAGTGTAATTAGTTCACTTTTATTATGTTCAAGTGAAGTTTTTTAATACCTTAGTTTTTCTTTAATTGATAAATATTAATAGCTAACATTTAAAACAAAAACAATAACTCTTTGACATCTGGCTTAGTTACTCTTTGTTGGGACCCAATACCCAATACTTACATGTTAAAGGAGAAAAGTTTTTTTTTTTTTTTTTCAGTACAAGGAATCAAACTCAGGGCCTTGTACTTGCCAGGCAGGCATGGCATTTTGAACTACATCCCCGGCCAGAAAAGATGTATTTTAGCTCATATTTTGTAGAGGTTTCCGTCTATAGTTGGCTGGTTCCTACATAGAGCAGCATAGCAAAAGGGCATGGCAGAGAAGAGTTCATGGCATGGAGGACAGGAGCCAGGAAGCAGCAGCATTGAACCTCCTTTCACTTTTGTTCCATCCAGACTACAAGCTTATTTGTTGGTGTCACCCCACCCAAAGTCAACCTTCACCTTATTCATACCTGCACTAATGCTAAACCAATCCATGCACTAATTCAATTACCACATGCCCTTAATCTATATTCACACCTAGTACTAGACACCTCTGAAAAACCTCACCTATGAGAACATGAGGTTTTGAGAAGACATCTAGATATAAGACATAACAATGTCCTTAACAAGTATTAAGTATATAATTAGGTCTGATTAACAAATGTGGTAAGAGTAATTGATTTAGGATAAGGTTGTTCTTTTTATTTGAAAAGTTTGCAAAAAATACACAGTTGTATTTCTCTGTCATTATTACTCCTGATTATAACAGTTAAGCTTGGTTGTATTAAATTGATTTATTTCAGAGCTTTCCAGAAAATCCACGGAGCACACTTCTGTGTGTCTGGGTGGGTCTTGGCCTTGAGATTTATGTCAGGATCCTCAATCCTTCCTCTCTAGGATTCTTCCACTGCTAGCTGCATGTGATGAGCAACTGTACTCTGCCATGCCTTTCCATCATGCTTTTTCTTCCTTGGAACCAATCTCTTAAGAAATGAACCCTCTGAAAGTTTGAGTACTCCTTTAAGTTGTAAGTGTTGGGTATTTTGTCCCAGGAATGGCAAACTGACTAATACAGATGAATTGACACCAGAGAAGTGGTGTACTAGCTGACTATTTGGTTTAGAAGTCCTTGGACAAGGTTAGCAGGATATATTTGGGAAATCTGAAAAAGGGGCTAGGAGGCTCTAGAATGCTATATGCAGAACCTAATGGTTATTCTGGCTGGAGATCTGAAGATGAGAATGCTTAAAGAAAGGACAGACTCCTGAGGTGTCAGTTGGAGACAAGGATTTCATTCAGAAATGAACTAGAAGCTTCTAGAAAAAACAGCTTGCATTTTACCTATAGACTGAGTCTTTATAGGAGACTGAGAATTGGAGAGGTGAACCAATTGATCTAAGGACATTCAAAGACAGCCCCACATATTGTTATTGAAATGAGTATTGCTGCCTACTTTTAGCTGGATTTATAATGATAATGTGAGCAAAAGGCAGAGAAGAAAATTTTGAAAACTTAAATTTTGGAACAATGTGTAACTTTTTTGGCCAAAGGAGGTATAGATGCTAAAGAGATTAGTGCCATTTACACACATAAAAAAGAAAACAAAAAGAAACGAAAAGAGAAGAGAAGAAACCCCATTGGTATGTCAGGAATCAATAAGACTTTAATCACCTCATGATCAAAGGTGCAAGAGCATCAACTTTTAACTTGAGAAGATAGCACTTAGATGCTGTGCTAAAGAATGGCCACTTAGGAAATTGGTCTCATTGGATTCATCTCACTATGGTCAGCCATGCAGACACCATGCAAAGCAGCTTGGCTATTAGACCTGCTGGAGGCAAATCTTGACATCATCCACATGGCACTGGTTTTACCAATATAAACAATGAAGAAGTTGTGGGGTCAGAGAGACTTCTACTCACATTTTAAAGGACAGCCTGGGAGTCCAGGCAAGGAGCCCCTCACAGGACAGTGTGCATTAGTGCAGTGGAGATACTCCTGTAATCCCAGAATTCAGGAGGCTGAGGCAGGATGATTTCAGTGAATTTGTGGCCAGCCTGGAATTACATAGTGATTTCAAGGCCAGCCTGAATTACAGAGCAAGACCTTGTCTCAAAAACAAAAACAAAAAGAAAATGCCAGAACTGTTGGGAGTTGGGGAAAGTGTTTGGGGGTATTCATTTGTGTGCAAATAAGACAGTTGTATCATGTTTGATTTTAGTTTATGATATGGCTTTAGGAAGTGTTTTTGGATGTCAAATTAATAAGGTATGGGATGAGACAGTTAAACTTAATTGTATCAATTTGATTGGCTTTGGAACTGTTGGTAGGGTTGGTGGAGCACACTTCTTGGTGTCTCTGTGGTCATGAAGTTATGGCCTTGGGCCTTGGGGTGTATGTCAAGTCCCTCTACCCTTCTGCTCTGGTAATGTTCTGTTTTCCCCTTCCTGGCTGGCATTTGTAGAAGCTTTTCTCTCCCATGCCCGTCCCCCATACTGCTTCATCCTTTAAATATTCTATATTTTTATTACACCATGTAAATGGAACACACAAAGGGTTACTAGATGTGCTTTGATATGTTTTATTTTTTAACACCTAGACACACACACACACACATATATATATATTTGACCTTTATTATTTCATAATATAAATGCTCTGTTTAGTGGTAAGAGAAGTAATTTCATATCCAGAGAACAGCTGATGCAACCCACAGATGTCTATTCACAGCTGTCCCTGTAGTATTCCTTATTGATTTCTATGGGCTTCACACAAATAATTTTTTCATTCCACAATCACTCGGGAAATTAGTATATGGCAGTCCTTATTATAGTTCTCTTGTCTCTGTAATGAACAGTTGAATGATAGCCTGGGTCTTGAATTCCTTTTGGCACAGTTTCTGAGTAATCAACAACAATCCACTTCACTTTTTTTGCTTCTTCACTTTTATTAAAGCTGACAATAACTAATATTTCCAATTTAAATTCTAAAGTTGAAATAATGTTGAGCTACAGATAAATGAATGACAATTATAGCTCTTCAAAATACAAAACTGTATGTCAAATAATTCTGTCTTGTGAATTCCTTTTTTCTTTTTTCATGTTTAATCTCTCTTCTTTGTGCTTGGATCTTTAAAACTTAAAGGCAGTTATAACACATGACCTCATAATGGTGAGGTTCACTGATCACTGGATCTGTTCCACTGGAAAGAGCAATACTTTGATGGTTTGTTTTAGAAGAATTATAGTCAATTCTGAGTGCAAGGGCTAAACTTTAAAAAGCTAGACAATCTAGCTTGCATTACTCATTTGCTTATGCTCTATTAAAACTTTAATCTACATGAGCAGATTAATTATTATAATCCACACAAATATGTTATGCCTGATTTGAGACGTCTTTATAAAAAGTAACCATTATTTTTTATCAAGTAAGTCCAAAATATTCACATTAAAAGTGTAATTAAGGATCAAACTTGAATATATAAATTCTTATAGGTACAAAACTGTTTACACATAAATTTTTTTATTGACTAAAACACATATTTAAATAGCATAAGTATTAATTTTAAAACATTGCTTTTTCTACTCACAATTTTATGATATTAACTCACTCAAAACATTCTTGCATATGATATTTTCGGTATCATCCAAACTTTTCATAGTAATCTCATTTTGTAGTGTCCATCATCCTCATGAGTGCTTAAACTGTCTGAGGTGTAACACTTGCACTATCACATATTGTACTTTCACTGAAAATATATTCAAATACATATATATCCAATAAAAGGAAGATTTTATCTTTCTTGCTAGCATATATGTTTGTGGTCTCAAATGTTTCACACATAGAGATTTTTTTTAAAGAGATCTTTGAAAGATCTGTTTAAAATACTATATACCCTAAATTCGTAAGGCCCACATATAAGGAAAATCACTATATTTTTTATTAATTTTACTAGCTCTTGATTCTATAAACTCTTCCATTAGCTACCTTTTATTTGCATTTGAAATTACACTGAGAAATATGTATAAGTTTGTCATTTTCAAATCAAGCTAATTAATATATGCATTTTTGTATAATAATATAAATAGTATAATAATATACCATTTTTTGTATTAACACTTCAAATCTACTCCTCTCACAATTTTCAAGTGTTCCATATATTGTTATTAACTGTAGCCCTCATGTTGTGGTTAATCTTTTGGGGGGGGGTAACCAAGGATTGAACTCAGGACCTTGTGTTTGCAAAGCAGGCCACAGAACCACTGAGCTAAGTCCCCGGCCCTGCGGTTAATCTTTATAAACACTCAGAAGTAGGATTGCATGGGGTTATTTTAAACTATCATCTAAATCAAGAATATTCACATCAAATGGCATCTCCAAGTAATACCAAAACCTTTGTCATCCTTAAATAACAAGACATTTTTCCTTCTCGAAGAGTAATTTGGGAAATATTCATATTTCATTTCAAAACATATTATTTCTTTGCTACATACTAGAGAATCAAGGACAGGGTATGAAGGTGCAACCATTTTTTTTATCATTTACAACAGTGAAAGTATATCTGAGAGGATGCATAAGTTATAGTATTGTTTGATTTTGTTTTCTTTTGCTTTATGTGTTTTGTTTTATTTTCATTTTTGATTCATCTGTTTGCAAATCTGAAGGCTGGTGTAATATAGCAGCTAACAAGAAGTTAAACTACATCATAGTTGAGAGTTTTCTTGAGAAATTTTAGTACTGTCTGTTAGCTATCCAGCTTTTAAAGTCTAACATTTCCTGTAGTTAAGGAACAGGGGATTTATGGAGAAAAATCTGAGAAAATATTTAGAGAAAGCCTAAATTTGTGGACCACTGAGAAAACAACAGTTTAAAACATAAAATTCATGTGAATAAGAAAGCAAAAGGCAAGTGGTTTGAGATCATAGAAAGGAAGCCTTTATCAACTTTACGTGACAAAAAAGGCAATTTTAACTTCTACCGACAGCACAGTTCATATATTGACCTTATCATAGATGCATCAGCAAAGAGGGACTGTCCATAGATGTAGCAATCAATAGTTTATATCTCATAGTCCAGCACCGGTGCACAGTGAAACTATGAATTCTCACTCTGAAATCATTCATATTTTTGTTTTACATTCCCAAGCTTGCAGGAAAGACATAAGAAATATTTCAATAACGGTTCATATAAACTATCAGTTCAAAGTATATTAGATCTTAAAAATACGGTGGTTTCACCACCTTCTGCACAAGCGCAAGGACCCAAGTTCGATCACCGGTACCAAACAAAACAAAACAAAACAAAAAAAACCCAACAACACCAACAACAAAAACGAAAATACAAATTTTTGACTAATAGTTTCTGGATTATGGCATTTAATTTTCTATAAGAGAATGAGAATCTCTAGCTGTTTTTGTTTGTCAAGGGTTATTGGTGCACCATTGTTTTTTGGAAAGAGTTTCTTCACTTAATGACCTTTGCTTCTTTATTATGGATCATTTGACTATATTTGTGTCACTACTGCGGATATTGTGTTTGTTTCATTGATCTATGTGCCTATTTTGTCAAACTTACTCTGTATCACTAAACCTTTATTGTAAACATTGAATTTAAGTAGTGGGAATCTATAACTTTGTCCTTTATTGTACTGGGTTGCCTGTTGTATTTTCATGACTTTTCATGTAAACTTTGGAATCAACTCATTGATGTCTTCTTTTAGGGCAACAAAACACTAATTTCTGTATTCATTTTCATGTGCCTTCTTTATTTCTGTCCTTGCCTCTTCTGTCAAGAGGATATTTTTGCCATTTGATTTAGGTTTCACCTTAATCTACAATGATCTCAATTCTTATTTTTCGAGGAGTCTACCATTAATTTCACTATAGAAAATATTTTCTTATATTTTTTGCTGAGATCATGGAGAATTGTTTTCATTTCTTTCTTAAATTTGTGTAGAATTCATCATAGAAATGATCTTGAACTGGTGCTTTGTGCTTTAGAAAGTGATTTAAATATTGCTCAATATCTTAAATAGATTGAGACATACTCAATTTGTTTCTCTTGTGTAGAGTTCAGTTTATGTCTTTTAAGTGATGGTCTATTTCATTCAAATAATCAATTTTGTGATTATAGTGCTCTTAATAAGGGCCTTATTATATTCCTCTAATACTGAGATCAATAATGATGAAATCTTTTTTTTAGATACAATGGCTTCTTTTTTTTTTTCTTGGTTAGTGTACTTTAACATTAATCACTTGTATGCATCTTTTCTAAGCAGCTTTGATTTTCAATTTATTTTTTTCTGTTTCCTTTATAAATTTTATTAATGTATGATCTATTTCTTATTATATAATTGTGCTAGATTAATATATTTTTCTGTCTTTAGTTTGCTGATAGTGTAGCTGATGTAAATTATTTTATATTTACTTATTTTCTAATATACACATTTAAAATACTACTGGTTTGCCTCCACATTGCTTTTCTGCATTCTACAAATGTTTATGTATGGATTATCATTTTTATTTGATTAAAGTTAATTGTAATTTACTTTGATATTTTTCTTTGACTTATGTGTTATTTAGTAGTGTATTATATAGTCTGTCCCCAAAATAAATCTGAGGAATTTTCTAGCTACTTTCTTCTTGGTAGTTTTTCATATAATTCTACAGCAGTCTGAAAACATACCTTGTAAAATTTGAGTTCTTTTAAACTTTATGTATGTTTTATGACCTTCTATATTGTTCATCTTTGCAAATGTTTCATATGACTTTGAGAAGAATATATATTCTTATGTTGTTAGATGGAACTTACTAAATTAGATCCAGTGGATTATTCTCTCCCTCCCAACTCATATCTTTCCTATTTTATGCCTGTCAGAACTATCAACTACTGAAATAGGGATATTGTCTCTTTCTCCTTCAAGTTCTATTATTTTTTATTTCATGTATTTTGATTCACTATTTTAGGTGGGAACAGATCAAGGGTTGGTGTTATGGCTTGTATCTAGATATACCCCCAAAACCTCATGTAGTCATAGGTGGGGCATTTTGGAGGTACCTGGATATAGAATGTGAAATGTGGATTAAGGGTGTGATACTAGGATTTAAGGGTGTAGATAAAAGAAGCCCCTCTTGATGTGAATGGCACCAATCAGTAGGCATTTACCCTGAGAGGAATATAAAGAGACAGAAAGAAGACAGGCTGCTGCTAGTGCTTGATGCTTCACTGAGTCCTGCCTGCTTTACCATGAACTGTTTTTCCTTCGCCATGATCCTCTGCTATGCCACCCTGTCTGAGAGCCAGTTGACTATGAACTGAAACTTCCGTGAACTGAAATAAACCTTTCATCCTTTAATTTGTGGTTCTTGGGTATTTTATCCCAGCAATGAAAAAAGTAACTAAAATAGTATGTTCTCTTGGAGAATTGATCTGTATATCATTATCTAAACCCCTCCTTTCTCACGTAATAATTTCCTTTATTCTGAAGTATGCTTTGAATGAAATTAACATGACTACTGTAGTTTTCTTTAGACTATGGTACTCTGGTTTTCTTCTGATTGATGTTACAATGGCATAATTTCCTCCTCTCTACGTTTAATCTATTCAGCATTCATAGGTAATGGAGGGTTTTTTTATTAATATATAGTTTAATCTTTTAAAAATTTTTACAAATCTTTCTTTTAATTCTTAAATATATAGCAGTCACATTTATATGATTATATAGTTGAATTAATATTTACATTCGTAACTTTTTTCTATTTGTGATATTTTCTCTTTACAAAATGTTTTCCCTCTTTTCTCTGCTTTCTCTAGATTTAATTAAAATTTTGAATAAATTTCATTTTATTTCCTCCATTAGTATATCAACTATGCTTTAGAAACTTAATGGTTGGCCTAGTGTTGCCATGTATGTTTTTCTACTCAAAATATTCACTAATGTTATATTTCATTATATTGTTTAACTTGTAATAGTGTACTTCCAGTCACTGTGCCAGTCATATGCTATTGTTGTCACTCATTTCACTTGTATGTATGCTATAATCATATCATAGTTTGAAAATTATTAATTTATATGAACAATTTGATTTTAGATAAATAAAAATTAAAAAACAGTTTGGATTTTATCCTGGTTTATCCTCTCCCACTTTCTCTTTCTTTATGTGGATTTGATATCTGAATCACATAATTTTCTTTCTTCTTGAAAATTTCTTTTTTTTTTAAATAAAGATTTCTTGCATAGTAGGATCGGTTAGCAATGCATTCCTTCTTTTTATGTCTTAAAATGCCTTTATTTCTTCTTTACTTTAGAAAAAATATGTCTTCTTTACTTTAGAAAAACATGTCACTGGTTGGGGAATTCTGGGTTGATAGCTTTATTTTTTGTTTTCAATATTTTATTTCCTTCTGATCTTTTACATGATTTCAGACAATTTAACCGTAATTTTCTTATTTGTTTTCTATAGATGAAATATTTTTTCTTGATAATCATTGAAAATTTTCTTGGGGGAGGATGGGTTTCCTATAGTTTAATTATGATGTGCTTAAGTCTAAATTTTGAATTATGTATTATTTTATTTGGTGTTCTCTCAGTGTCCTGAATCTATAGTTTCTCATGCCAATAAAATTAGAAAAAATTTACTAATTATTATTTGAATTATTGCTTTTGCTATTTTCAGGATCTTTACATGCCTCAGAAGAAATTGAAAATCTACACAAGATAATTATGGCTGTAGTAAATTGCAGTTAGCCAATAAGTAGATCCTTAATGATTTTTTCTTTACTTCATTACACTATAACAAGAAAAATTAATTATTTAGGCTTCACTGTAAAATTAAGCTTCTGGATGTAGGAAGATAATGATGATATTTAAAAGTTCTATTCAGTATATTTAAGTACTAATTTTATCTTATAATGAAACCAAATAGGAATTATCCAACCCTATCTTCACCACAAATTATAATTCAGTACTTTAATAAGAATAAAAAAGAGAAATATATTTTGTTTGAAAGCTTTAACTTTGTGTATTAGTATTACTTATAATTTATTCAAATTAAATTGAAAGAAATTTTGTTTCTGAAATAGTTTTAATTATATATGCATAACAGTTGCCTCATATTTTCTTTTATATATAAAATAGTTGCAGAATGCATTAAATTCAGTGTCTTCATTTACTTTATAATTCTTTCATGAAAGTTAAGTAAAGAAAAAATAGCAGAAACAGTTTAGTCAGGGAAACTGTTTTCTCTTTGTTTACTGACTGATAATTCTATCATTAGCATAGCTAACCACACTAGAATTAGAAGTAGCTTATATACACATTTTTCTCCATGATTTTCATAAAAAAATCTATGAATAATTCTAGGTATCTGAATCTAACTCAGAGAATCAGTGCATGCCATTAGAAGTTTTGCTGCATAATCTGTTGATTATTCGCAGTTGAACACATTTATTTTTCTCTTTCCTTTTTCCTGTAGAGACAAGGAAAAAAATTCTCACTTTGTAAATGTATTTTCCCAAATACTTACTGATATATGCATGAATATGGCAAATTTATGCTTATGCAAGCTCAATAATTTTATCTGTTATCCAGTCACTTTAGCATTTGAAAGATACCCAAATTGGCATGTAAAGAATATCAGAAATAGGCATATTCTGTTCTTTGTAAGCACAAAATATTTACATTTAAAATGACTATATGTCAAGTATGTAAATTTTAGCAGAAATAATTAAAACCAATACTAAAAGAAAAATAATGCTTCTAGTTTTAGAATACCCATTGCTTACATATATGCTATTACATATCCAATACATATAAATATATGCCCTTATCATTCTTAATATAGCATTATTTCAACTAAAAAATTGTGTTCCAAGGATTATAAGCAGGCAAAATTGGATGTAGTTCATAAGTGTTCTCCTATCAATTAGCAGAAGAAGACTTTGCTTTGTATTATTTTATTATAAATAGTACAAAGTTTTAAAACATTTTAAAAGTTATACTTTTCACAAAATTCATTCTGAGATGATATGGGAAATATTTGTATCTTGTGTTCAATTTTACTATAGATCTAATACTCCACTAAGAAATAAAGTCTATTAATAAAATAAAATATTTGATTTCTAAAATAGCTACTTATTTAAATGTTCATTCCATTATAGTATTGAAAGACACCAAAACATATTTACTAACAGATATATGTATATATATTACACTCACTAAGATAGCACAAATACCCAAAGTTGAAGAGTTCAAGCATGTAAAAATATACACACTTACATTTGTAGATCAACTGTGTTTTCAATATAATTATGTCTATGCATAGTTCAACTTTATTTTTAAAAACTTGAAAATATGTTTTCAACTTCTGCAAAATATTGATTTAATTTGCAAACAAATCATAATGCATTTAGAATTATTTTAAAATCTGTATAATTTTGTAAATTCATAAAATCACATGAGATTCTTAAATGCAAGCAACCTAAATTAGTTTCATTCACCATTTCATTCAATGCTATTTTTAAAAGTTTATTACATACGACAACTGTTATTACCTTCAGTTAAATAAATTGGATTTGTAAGAACATTACTCTCCTGAAAGTTGGTAAAAATTAAACACTACTTTGTGTTGTTAAAATTCAGAATGTGTTTCTTGTCTGCATTGAAAAAAATAATAAATTCTAGTCCATTCTCACTATAAGCACTTACTTTAAAGTTGAATTGAAATTTATTAGTTAATTATAATACATGTGAATAAAAAGATTACAGTTTTATCTCCTGAGTCTGTTGTGCAGACTTCAAGATGTTCCTCATTATAATAAGTATCTCAGTTGTAGAAAGATGTACATTTCTATGTGCCTCGATAGTTATGTAAATATGGGATCATTTCAGAATCTAACATATCTAATCTATCTTATGAAGGAAAAGTGGTAGGTGGACAACTAGTTTGTATAAACCCTTAGATAAGTTTATAATTTTAAAGTCCTTTCAGCTCAGTTGCTATAAAGTAGGTTTATATCTGGCCACACAGTATTACATAAGAAGGTGAAAGATTGATGTGCTACAAAGTCAGGTCAGTATTGATGTAAGTAATAATATATATTTTTTTTGATGTAAGTAATAATATTGATCTCTGTTCCAGAGACTTTACATAAAGATGAGTAAGTACAGCTATTAAAAGCTTACAGTGAATTTTGAAGAACTGAAATACTATATAAATACATGTGTATTTATTCTAATTATTAATATCTACCCAGTTCCCAGCACCTGCCACACCATAACATAGCTGAACTCTTGATTCACATGCTGTAGCTCTTTTGCCCTTGATTTTCATGGATGAACTTCAGGAAAAGACCAAATATCTAGCTCTTTCTTTCATAGTTAAGTATAAAATCTCTTTCTAAATTTGTTCCATGATTTCGATAATTGGAAATTTTGATTTTCTAAGTAGTCTGATTGTTACTCAATTTGCTGTAATGATGATTATTTTTTTCCAGACAATTCTTTGAATTTTGATATTGGGCTTAACAGTTTGAAAAAGACCTTTATCCTCCTCTCTTTACTTTGACACAGATTATCTATTATTTTAATAGTAAATTGCCTTGGATACTAATGGGTGAGCACAAGCTAGGGACACTTACATTCTTCCAGAAGACACAAAAGAAATGCTTATGTCCCAGCATTACCACTTATATGGAAAGGAAAGTGTTTAGGTACAATTCAACCTCATTAGGAGCCCCAGATTTTCATATTTATTATCTGTTAGAAATACAACGGATTGGAAAAGTACAAAATCTTCAGAAGTAGAGTCTTTAATAATAAACAGGAATAAATGGAGATTATAATATCTCCTGGGGATGTCTTTATTTACTGTTGAAGGTATCACAGGCCTCTTGAAAACATTCAAGCAGCAGTGCAAGTTGTTAATAGACTTCTATATCCACACACCTTGAGTTAGTAGACTTGTTAATTTTAACAATAATATTTGGTTTATTTTATGATCTTATGAATGTTTCACTTTTTTATAAGGTAATTAGTTCTTCTAAAAATGGGCATCCAATCTTTCTAAGTCAAATATGGCATACTTGTTTTATTTTCCAATATTATATATACTTTAGAGAAAATAGCTATGTAAGTTTATGTGGTTATAAATATTTAATGTTAAGTTTTTGGAACAATATCTTTCTTAAAGTTTTCTTGGATTTTTCTGAATCTTTTCTTGACTAATGGCATTGAATTTACTCTCTATGTACATATTCATTTTATTCATAGACAATATAATACTCTAATGTTTTATATAAATAATTACTAGTGTTTTTGTTCCAATCTATTAGGCCTGAATAAGGTTTTTGAGTGGTGCAAATTAGTAGTTTCTTTTATCAAAATCCCCTATTAGCACAATGCTTCAGTGATGGTCTATATTACCCTCTAATGATTTGTACATTATGCCTCTCTCCTGCAGTTATGTGAGATGAGTAAGCATGCAGGCAAAACAAAACAAAACAAAATAAAAAGTCATAAAAAATATGCAGATGTTTAATATTTAATTATACACTGGCTGCAAAAGCTACAGCAAGACTAATTTTAGAGATATTACTATATCTAGGCATGTTAAATCTAAAAATGTATTGAAGATACACAGCTTATATTCCATCCATAGTAATCTGAAAGAATTAATCTATTATTTTTATTTTATATAACAAATGTATTGAAATAATTTTACTCTTTAATATATGTACGTATTTTGAAATAATTATGAAAATCAAGCTGATTAACATATCCATTACTTCACATAGGCAGCTTTGTGATAAAAACACTTGAGACCGCCTCTCTTTGCAAATTTCATGTGTATAATATGTACAATATTATTAACTATAGTCACTTTTTTCCTGATATGGTAACTATAGTCACCATTTTTTCCCAGTATTCTGTCCTATTGACAATTCATTTGATTTTCTATTCAATCAATTTATTTAATTTACAGTTAATTCAATGTACAATTCAGGTTTTAAGGAGGAAAACCTTTTCTTGGTTATAAACATAGATTTAGATTACATGTTAATTGAATTATATTTCATTAAGATATTCTTTAATTGAATTGGGTTTTTTTTGCCTTTGACACTGATCTGTGTAAATATATGATAGCCATTATTTCAATACTTCATTTCTTGAAAGAAATAAAACTATTTCAAGTGTTTTCACTTTTGTGAAAGGATATTTTACAATCAGTACTATTTAGTCATTGATTAAGAAATGTGTGGACCTTAGGAAAAATAATGTCAGAAAGAAGAATCTCAAATGATCAGAGTGTTACAATAAAAGCAAAATCTATCTCAAATAAATTATGCAAATATCTATATAATCACATGTTAAACTTCTAGAGCAGATAAAACAACTAACAATTTGAAGAAAATTATTTGAACATTAATCAATAAGGTAAAAATATTGAAAAAAACATTATCAGAACTCTTTAAAGATGAAAAAATATGAAATCTTTTATGAGAAATAGTAATAATATCAGTGCGATTATATGAGTAAAAATTGACTAAATATGTAAGCTAGTACTCAAAAGGTAATAATGCTTAAGCTCATATAATAATCAAATAAATGCAAAGAACATGATTACAATGGTTCATTACATAGATACTTTGCTATAAAAATGTATAAGCATAACTTAATGACTAAGGAAGCTTAATATACATGTTTTATAATTTCCCCAAGAAATAATTTATTACCAAATTAACCATACTTCCACTTCTAGGCACATCAGCCACAAACATTTAGATATGTGCACCAAATGTTTATATAAATAAAATCAATATCTGTTAGAGCAGAGAGATAGAAAATAATGCTCATATACAGGATAGTGGATAATTAATTCATAATGTAGTCTTAGAATTGAATATTATGCAGAAATAAAATCAATAAGTACTGCTGTAAATTTTCACATTGTCCCTACCAAAGTTATGAGGTATATTTTATGACATTAGAATTCCATTGTTGTCTGGAGGGGAGAGAAAAAAGTCATGTACAAAATAGAGCATATGTGGGTGGTATATTTTATCCTTTAGTTGAGTAGGGACATTTTATGATGATGCTAATTGTATCTGTATTATTTTATATTTTTGTACTAAATTCAAATACGTAGAAAAAAACTACAACCAGTATATATCAAATAGAAGCATTGCATGCATTTATACAAAATGGAATTATAAGAAATAATATAAATTGTCATCCTCTTTTGTTTTCTCTTTTTCTCAAATAAAAACAGAACACAAACAGAAAAATCTACTTGTGAGTCATGTCTTTAGATAATTCTATGAAGGATGATAAAATATATATTGAAATGTTAGCATTTTCTCAACCTTAGGTGATACAGTTAGGTCCAATCTGGAAATCATATTTCCTTATATTGCTTTCTATTTTTCCCAACAACAAAATTAATATTGATTTATATCATACAACAAATATAAATATGAATACACCCGTAACTGGAAGAAATGTTATATAAGTCAGCATCTTTTTAGAGTTTCACTGTTGAGTTCTCTCAAACTTTTACATACTTTATCACTAGAATATAATAGTACAGAAGAAAACATAGAAAGTTACTTATTTTAATTTAAAATGTCTTTGATCATGTAAACTGATCCTGAAACACAAAAATAATCTCATTTATAAATGTTTACATAAATATTTAAAATAGTAGAGTGACAAAAAAGAACACAGTTGTACATTCCAAAAATAATTCACCAACAGTAAATTTAACATTAGGAATCTCAGTATATTCTAATACTAGAAACTCTAGTGATATAATTCATGGCTTTATAATTCTCATTTCCACTGACATAACTAATACTAGAAATGATCTGAGAGTCAGATCCTGGGGTGAGGAGTCTGTGCAGAGAAATAAAACAGGTTTAATTCTTGACCAAAATATGGCCGTGAGTGAGGTCTTTTGAAATCCGGTATTGCTTAAAAGAACTCCTTGCATGGCTAGCTCAGCTTCTTCCTCAGGTCTAACAGCAATTTAAGAATAAAATGTATATAAGTGATTACCTGAGTGCATGGCTAGTCTTGTCAACATTTATTAATTGTGGAGTATCATTCTTATTACTTTTGTGTTTAAGTAATTAAAAAATCAATTATTGTCCTATAAATTTAAAAAGCTGGTATATCTTGGGAGTCTAGCATGATGCAGTGCAAAAATATTCCTTTTTTTTGCAAAAATATTTCTTTAACTGATAAATAATTTACTCTTTATCTTGTACAACATAATGCTTTGAAGTATAGAAACATGAATATCATTGAAAAAATACAGTAGAATAAGAGAATACTCCAAGAAAGAGCAATATGTGTTCTTGCTAACATCAAATACCACATAATAGTTCAGGTTTCTTTCCCTTTCCTCTTTTACTCCTAAACAAAATTAGCTGGTGGACTGACTTTAGAATAATTTACTTAAATGTGTTTTAACGGGCTTTAAAGTCACATATAGGGATCTAGATAAGTTTCTGATTTAGTATGCAGTGGGGAGGAGTGGAGACTACACTTCCAGCCAACTCTTAGGTCGTGCTAAAGCTGCTCAACTATGGATCATGTTTTGAGTAGCAAAGCACTGGATTAAAAACCTTCTACTCCACATCACCCCTCCATACTTTTCTTAATCCTTTATTATTACAGTTTTCACTCAGTGGATGATTCCTCCTATCATAGTAGGCTCTTATTTCTTTTACTATAATCTGGATTTCACACTTCAAACTCCACAGAAAATGTTTCTGTTAAAATTGCTAGAGGCATTTGTGCCCTGCTTCCATTCTCCATTTTTCTCTCTTTGACGTTTTCTGTGTGTTTTATTAACTTGGAGACTCTTTCCTCCCAGAGGTTCTTTGGTTGCTTGTCTTCAAACAGTGTCCTGATTTCTTCCCAGAAGGTAAGAATCTAAACCTAAAAGATCTAAACCATGAAAGAATCAATGAAGCGGAAAGAAAACCAAGGATTCTAGAAGATAATTGGACAATGAGGATGCTATGCTCATCAGTGGGTGAGTCCACTGGAGAGTTTAGGGCTAGCTAGGTTGCTAGGAGGTAGTTTGGGTCAGAAAAGGCAGGTCCCCAGGAGCCTGACCCTTAGGGTTTATCTCCCTCCCTGCTCCTTCCTTCTCTGCTTTCTGGCTAAAATGAAGTGAGAAGCTTTCCTCAGCAAGACTCTTCCACCAGCTCCTCTTGGTTTGGAGTCAGCCAACTATGGACAGAGTCCTCTAAAATTATGAGCCAAATAAACCTCTCATCGTTTAAGTTGTGAGTGTCTGGCGTTTTGAATCAGTGAGGAGAAAGTGACTAAGAGAGACTCCTCAGATTTTCTTGCTTGTTTGTATATGTTTCCCTTATCACTGAATGCTGGAAACTCTATAGCTCAAGCATTGTAATTTTTCTTGGGCCAAACTTCCTCATTCAGTTTCATTGGTTTAAATGCATGTATTTCCTAAATGTGAATCACCAGGCAATGCTTCTCAGCTCTTGTGGCTTCAAAGTCTTGCATTGTCTTTAATATTTCCCCCTGTGTCAGGGAACTCAAAAGTAACATGTTAAAATAGAAACAGAACAGAAAATACTAACACTTTTTTTTTTCCTACTCTGCACAACTTCTCCCTTGTCCATGTTGGTAAAAACAATCTGAATTTTCCATTTGCTTAGTCAAAATACCTAGAAATTATCTCTGACTTTTCTTTCTACTTTTTAAAAATATTTTACTTCAATGAATTAATAAATTTGGGAACCACTTACTTCACCTCAAATCTAGAATTTGAATATTTTTCATCATTCATCTAACATCTTAGATATAGCTGCCATTAAGCCCTACCTGCAAAGAACAACAAACTGATATCATTACCATTACTTGTAATTTCAGCATCTATTTTTAACTCAGAAGATAGAATGAGCCTTTCTTTCTTTATTTACTTATTTATTATTTTACCTTTATTACTACATATTTGCAGTACATAATGATTACATTCAATGTAGGAGATTGTTACATGTACATAACACATTTAAGTTCTCTTCTTTCTCTCTGTTTCCCCTCCTCCTTTTATTTTTCCAGGATCAGATTCATTTATTTATCTTATAAGGCCTTAAAAGTTAATTATCATATATATATAGATTGAAAACCAGACTAATAGATCAAAGAACATCTAAAACATGTAAGACAATTGTACTAAGTCAAGGTACACTTTTAGATATGTTGTCCACAGTGAATTACAATGCTCCATTCTGATATCCATAGTGGTTATATTGGTTTATATCCCATCAACAATAAAGAATCATGCAATTTATGTTGTTCTTTCTATACTGGATATTCTTCCAAAGTTTGGTTTTCCATGGGATTCAGAGTTAAAATCCAGATTCTCATTACTGTTCAACCTTAAGAAAACAGAATTTTATACTATTTTGTTAAATTTTGTATTCTCAATAAGTCACATTGTAGGCATTTGATAAATAATTGTTAAAGATAATAAAGATGAAAAATAATTGGTGAGTGCTTAATCTGTAAGGGAATATAAGACATCATAAGGGTAATTTCTGTGATATACAACTTTTAATACAAATGCATAGATTTAGCAATTTTAATAAGTGGAAATTAAAGTCATATTACCTACTAAAAGTAAATAATATGTAATATAAAATTATAGCAACAATTTTTACATTGGAAATAGAATCCCACCATAGTCCAGAAATATGTAGTAATGTGAAAACCTCCCTTACAAGTTGACCCTTAAAGAAAAATCATAAATGTGTTTTGAGATATATTTGAAAATTATAATATATATTTCAGCATAACATGAAATAATTTAAAAAATTAAATATTCTAAAAACAGAGTAGAAAATCAAATATATTGTATTTATACTATGAATAACATTCAACCTGCTAAAGGGAATAGTAATATCTTCATATGGTGACAAAAAAACCTAAGTAGTCACTTAGAAAAGAAAGACTAAAGCAAATGTGGAAGTATATTGAGATCTAATCTATTCTGTATTTAAAGGAAATACCTCTGAAATTTATGTGTGTGAGTCTGCAAAACATTAGATGTGTTTTTGTCTGTGGGGAGATTAGAGATATGACATTTCAGAGTCTTTAGACTTTAAATTTTATTCTATATAATCATGCATTGCATGAACCTTTTACAGTGAGACTGCATTCACGTATTACTCTTACATTACTTTTTAGAAGGAGCATAAAATGTCAACCTAGGTTCAATATGTCAGAAATATTTAATCTTCAATAAAATTAAAGAATAATGAGTACATCCATAAAGAGCAGTAAATTGTACTGCTATGGAAAGAGACATCTCTTCTGTGTCTAGAAACTGCTTCTTTTTCATGTGAATACTTAGAAAGTTTAAAAATGTAAAAAAAATTGTGCAAAACAGTATCATTAACACTTTTGCTACTGGTTCCAGAGTCTATCAAATTTTATTCTTATGCTTTCACAATTTTTCTACAATTAACATATACAGCTCTGTTTATTTCAGGTGTTTATTAATCTCTATCCCTCTCTTTGCCTTCATTAATATGGTTACACCCTTTCTATTTAATGAATCCCTTTCCCAACAGCAATCAGAATAAAGCAACTCTAACAGCAAATAAATGAGAGGTGTTAATGAACCGAAAATAACACTCATATAACTCCCCAACCAGTCTAATGCTATCACAATCCTAACCTTATCTCCCAAACGAAACTCACTCCACATACTGTCAGAATATTTAGAACTGGTATGAATTTCCTCATTTTTAATATAATGGCTTCCAGATGGCTTCCTATTAGAAAATATTGGCCAGAAAGATTAACTTTTTGATGCAATTTAGAGTTTGGAATTTCTTTGAATATTAATGTAGATTGGTGACAATTTTTAAAGATAATTATTTTTACCCAATGCTTATAATGTATCATCTTTTTTAATTGAATTGGCTTCTTTAAAGAGAATGTTTACATACATAGGCAAGAAATCCATGCCACTAGCAAAGCAAGAAGATGGCAAAATAGTAATTTCCTGTGCTTGTCATCACCCTTGCAAAAATACCAATTGGAACAACTATTCACATATTAAAAAAAAAAAAAAACCTTCACAAGAATTAAGAAACCAGACAAGCGATTATAGCATCGGGCATAACACAGAAGAAGTAAGAAAGAATGCATAGAAGAGGATGGGAGAGTTTTACATTACCCATGGCAGTACTTCCCTAGCCCCAGTCTGCACAGTGAGGATAGAAATACTCTCTGTTTGACTGAAAGAAAAGGAAGGGACCACTAGAGTGGGCCTGAGATCCCAAAACTGGTCTTTCCCTAGTCATACCTAGTCCTGATGGACTCATGAACTCAGTACTTTGGCCAGTACTTACAGTCTGGTTCAGCATCAAGATAAATTTAGCAGACTCAGCTTCCATATTATCTGATGGTCTCAGCATCCAGATGCCCCAATCACGAGAGTTACCTTAATGACCTCAAGCTATAAGCACATCTCAATTCTAGGCCAGCACCATAGACAGAGTCCAAGTGAGACCTAGCATCAGGCTGGTCACCTCAGCTCTGTTTCCTACCTAGCATATACAGACTTATCTTGTAGGTTGGACTATACCGACACAATCTCTAGACCAACCCAGTTCCAGGCAACCCCACTTTGCAGGCTGATCACCATGGCCCTGTGCGCTAGCTGATCTAGGATCTAGACCCAACCCAGTAGTTTCTAGTGCTGGATGTACCCCCATAGATTTCAGCCTACAAGATCAATTTTGTAGATTCAGGGGTCTAGACTACCACCTGTAGAGCTAGTCTCCAGGTCAGCACCTGAATATCCAATGACTTGCCCATGTTCTGGGACAAGTTTCTAGGCCAGGTGGCATAACTCCAGAAACCAGGGAAGCCTCCATGATCCAGGCTGTAGACTTATATCCTTGGAACCCACGTTCTTCACCTGCCACAACATCTATCTAACATCAGGCTTCTGGTTCATTCTCTCCTTCCAGATTCCATTGGATCCAAGGTAAAGGCCCAAATTAGGAGACGTCATTGCTGGGGAGGCCTAATCTCAGTCTCTAACAACACCTTTGAAGATCTGAGCTCCAGCCCAGTCACTCTGGACCCAGGACCAGGCCTGTCTCCAAACTGAGCTCTGGGTCTGTCTCCACATCAGCCCAGCTCCATTGGACTCAAATTTTAGGCATGAACAAGTGGGTCCAGGTACTAGGCCTCCCAATGCCAAGCAAGTTTCTACATGGTCAATTTGAATGCTGAGGTAGATCAGCCTTTAAGGGCTCAAGGCTTAGGAAAGCTCCCAGAGATACAAGTTCCAGGTCCATCCACTAGGTCAAACTTCAAAACCCAACAAATGGGTTTATCCCACTATATTTAGGCTCAAGACTCAGTTCTACACATTCACCCATCTACTGACCCAAGCACTAGGTCAATTTGCCCAAGGGCACCAGCAGCAAGTCTACCCACAAAGCATGTCAGACATCCTGCCTAGAAATTCTGGACAGGTTGATTAATGAAAAGATTTCCCAAGTAAAGCCAGCCTACAAAGACTGGCGTAAGTCCTTACTTCAACTGTATGGATAATAATATACCTGACTATAAAGGCAAACCAAGGCATTTATTTTCAACTGAATTTTTCTGATTTTTTTATTAGTGCATATTTGTAGTACATGAAGTTTAAATTCATCTTGGAGAGTGTGAGTGAGTACATGTATATAATGCAGCTCATTTCTTTTTTTAATCCCTTTGTCCTCCCCATTCACTTCTTTCCTTTGCCTCTATATTTCCTTTCCTAATTTTTATTTTTGCTATTATTATTCTTAGTTCCTATTCATGCCATAACTTTATATTGATTAAAGTTATTAGGTTCCTTGACATGGTATATCATTATTCTACTTAATTCACCTTCCCTTCCTTCCCTTCACCCTCGCCCTCTGTCTCCTGGACCCTTTCAATTTTCAAGAGATCTATCTCCTTGTTTCTTTCTATCCATCCTTTATTATGCTCTTTGTTTTTATTTTGCCTTACTCAAGTGAGAGTCACGATATGTTATTTTGTAGATGCATCCATTTTCCTACAAATGTCCCAAATTTATCCTTCTATATAGCTGAGTAGTATTTCATATAGGCTGTTTTCAGGATTGAGGTATTATGAATTGTGAGGAACTCAGAAAAATTATGTCACCTAAAGACCCAATCAAGACATGGGCAAGTGATAGTAGACTTTTGTCTGAATAACAGCTGGTAAAATTTTTTTCCACATTATGGTTTGTCTCTTCACTCTGTTGATGGTTTCTCTTGCTGTGCAGAAACTTTTTAATAAGAGGAGATCTCAGTTACTGATTCTTTGTGCTAGTTTTCATGTGACTGGGGTTTTGTTCATAAAATCTTTTCCTATGCTAGTGTGTTCAAGAGTTCTACATCACTATCTTCCATGAAGTTTAGTGTTTCTGTTTTAATATTTAGATCTTTGGTACATTTTGATTTTAGTTTAGTGCATGGTGAGAGATAATAGTTCTAGTTTTAATCCTTGGCAAATTGAAAACCAGTTTTTCCAGCACCATTCATTAAAGAGGTTATCTTTCCTCCAGTGAGGGTGTTTGGCTCCTTTGTCAAAGATGAGGTAGCTGAGTACATCTGAAGTTATTTCTGGATCTTCTAACCTGTTTTTTTAAAATAAAATAGAGTACTACTCAGCCGTAAAGAACGATAAACTAGAGACATTTATAGCTAAATGGATGCACCTTGATACCATACTATTAAGTGAAATAAATAAGACATACATGTATAAATACCAAATTGTTTCTCTGATGTGAGAAACTGAACAGGTAAATGAGGACCAAAATGTATAATAGATAATGTGAAATAGGAAGAAAAGGTTTAAAGGGGAAGGAGAAATAGGCAGGGTGAGTGGGGAAAAGGAAAGTGGGGAAAAATGAGAAAAGAAGGGAAAAAAAGGAAGCAAGGTTTTTGTAAATAAGGAGGGCTGAAGGGGTAAAAGGGAGGGAAAGGGAATGAGAAAGAAACACTTCTTAGAAGATGTAGTGCACATTGCCAACAAGTATGTGGAAAAAACAATTCAACAGCTCTGGCCAATAGAGAAATTCAAATTATACCAGAAAGAATGGGAATCAAGACGTCAAAGAATAACAAATACTGATGTGGCTGTGGTGGAAAAGGAACTCTCCTACATTGTTGGTGGAAATGTAAGCTAGTAGAACTATTATGAAAATCAGTATAGAATCTGCTCAAAGAACTAAAATTAGAAATTTCACATGACCCTTCTTGGTGTCTTTCCCAAAGACATAAAAACATCATATAACAGCTATGAATGCATGCCAGTGTTTATAATGTCAAAATTGATTTTTGACCAAAGTTCCCAGAATACACAAGGGAGTTGACAGTCTCTTCAATAAACAGCATTGTGAAAACTGGGTATACATATGTAGGTGAATGAAACTGATTCATATTTCACATCATGTAGAAAAGTTAATTCAAGAGGAAGTAAAGACTTAAATGTAAGACCTAAAACTCTAAAACTAATAGACAACAACATCAGAGGAAATCTCTATGACATTAGTCTAGGCCACAGTTTTATGCATATATGGATGTATATATAATATATATGTGCATATATATATATATAAAGCAACAAAAACAACAATAGACATTAAACTAAGAAGTTACTTCATAGGAAAGGAAAAATATTCAGAGAATGAATAGATGACCCACAGAATGTGAGAAAATATTTACTAATCATAAATATGATTAAGAATTAATATTGGAAATACATAAAGAATGAAAACAACTTAATATCAGTAAGACTAATATGATTAAAAATGGTCAAAAGACCTGAATAGATATTTTGCACAAGAAATTATGCCAAGAGTTGGAAGGTATTTTTTTTAAATGAACATTACTAACCACTATGAAAATGGAAATGAAAACCTCAATGAGACATCATCTCAGATCTGTTTGAATGACTATATCATGATAAAAGAAAATAACTATTGGCAAAGTCATGGAGGAAAGAGAAGGCTGGTACCTTATTGATGAGAATGGTAAATTTGTACAGATATTATGTAAAGGATGATGAATATTTTATTAAAAATTAAAGATAGACCTATCATATGATACAGAAATTGCACTACTGGGCATAAATTTGTGCCCATCTGTACTACCAAGTGCATACAGTATTGTCCACAATACAAATACATGCAATTAATCCAGGTCTACCCAAGGACAAATGAATAAAAATAATGTGGTTTATATACACAATGGGCTACTGTTCAGCTTTTCAAAAGGAAGAAATCTTGTCATTTGTAACATTGATGACCTTGGTGCATATTATATTAAGTGAATTAAGGTAGTCACAGAAAGAAAAATACTATATTACTTATATGTGGAATTCAAAGAGGTTGAACTCATAGAAGTAGAGGGTAAAAGATGAGGTGGCTGAGTACGTCTGGAGTTGTTAGGGGTGGAGGTTTGTGAAACATTTCATTTTCTGATCAATGTACTGTTCATACAGTATACTCATAATGCATACTGTACATATTATATTGATATATTCAACAATAATATAGATCTATTCACATATATGGATATGTAGTATATGAACATATAATACATTTTATTTCTATCTATAAATATGAAACACTGAGTATGACATGTCATAATTAAGGCTATTTCTGCTCCACACAGACATAATAAAGTTAACATGCCTGCAGAAGTTTACTGAGGTAGCACTCCTATCCCATGTATTTTAGCAAACATGTCCTTAATTAACATTTTGACCTATATTCATTAAAAAGACATGCAGTGCATTATTTACATAGATGAAATGAACTATATGGTCTTGAATGTCATTTCCATCTTTAATATTATGTATTCTTAAGCTCAAGTTAAAGACTTAGATACCCCATGACTTTGCTCTAATTATACAATAGACTAATCATCTTGTGTCAGAAAAGATGTTTTCTTTCTTAAAATTAGTTGCTTTTATTTTAAAATATAAACTCCCAATTCCTATTCTAGTAACTGTGCCCCCCAAATTCTACACATAAGTTTATTTTTTTCCAAGAAGACAAGTTCAAGTGGTAAATGTAATATCTCATAAGTCATTTATAAATAATTTAACAATAGCATTTCCAGTGAACACTTGAGAAAGGTGAATGCCTTATAGACTTAACTAATAATTTCACCTAAAGGGCTTGAAAGGTTTAAGTTATAATCTTTCATCATCATCTAATGTGAACTCAGCCACACCACTCAATAATGTTAACAAAACTAATTTTCAGAAAGGCTTGAGGTTGTTTTTTGGTGTAAAAATGAAAGGCCAAATTGCCTGTGGATATCTGAATGCAGTGCCTCTTGTGTTACAGCAACAAGGCTGACACAAAATAAAAGAAATTCTTGTCAAAAGATTCCCTTTCATACCGTAACAGTGATTTTATTAAAGGTAAATATAATTACAGAACTTTTATTGATTCACCTGCCATATATTAAAATGTAAACCTTGATTTCAGTCAAGCTTTGAAGTAACTGGAGATAAACAGAATTGCATGAGGTATGTAACTGAGTAATGGAATCAGGAAAGTGTTGTTTAGTTTTAAGAGCTATAATGAATATCATGAATGGGAAACTTCATTTTAAATCTCAAATCATTAAAAGGTTGCCTAAGGCCATGTGCCTAGTTTCTCAGTTTGAAATAAAATCTGGCACTAGTTAAGCTGTCCTAAAAAACTATAAAAATAATTCTCTAAAATATGTTAGTGAGAAAAAAGTTAATATGAATACAATACATAGCGTCAAAAGTTTGTAAAAGAATCTTTTGTTCTGAGTTTTACAAGGGTATCCAAGAGCATCTTTCTGGTAATATCATGGAGTCATATAGGACTGAATATTATTCCAGTTGTATTACAACCAGAGAGGTAGTGATATATTAGCTAATCAGTCAAATGAGGAAAAAACCGGTTGAAAATAAAATTTTTTATCCAGAAAATTTGAAATGACTTCAAAGATTTAAGATATCACCTCAATAAGTTATGGTCAGTACTCAATAATAAAGGCTATAATAGTTTATAATTTAAGAAGGGCAACTTGCAGATTAAAAAAATTTAAATATCAGAATATGTTTTATATTTTTCTTATTCAAATGTAGAAAATATAGCAATACTTATCAAAATACAAAAAAATAAAAATGTGTGATATTGAGCAGTATAGAAGTTGAGTCACAAGTAAAGAGGAAACATTGGTGAGCACACACAAAGCATATTCAGTAGACAATGATTTTTCAAGTGATAGAGGTAGTAACAAACAACATTGGCAGTAGAGAGAAAAATTGCAGAAGGTGATTAGTATGAAGAAAATAAAGCTGGTAAGGGAAATATCACTTTCTAAATGGTTGATAATGTGAAGTGGTCTTATGGTATGTGAATAGAAAAGTTATTTCTTTTATTCTATCAATGCAATCAAAATATATGTATACTAACTATATTAAATATTTATGATATTTTGGCAAACGATGAAGCTGTGCAGATGATGTAATTCTAACTAAGGAGACAAAAAACTGAAAAACAAAAGCAAAAAATACATAGCAGATAATGCCAAAGATTTTTGGGTGAAATACAATTTCATAAGAAGCCTGTGAAACTTAGTGGGATAGAGAAAATGAAGGTGACAATTGTTTAAGACATTGGTTAAAAAATAAAGACTTTAGTCAGGTATCTTAAGGAAACACATTATGTAAGTGGAAATATCAGCTAGTGCAAAGTTCCTAAAAAATAAGACTGACATCTTCACTGAAGAATAGGAGGCCTTTTTGATGTAGTAAAGAAAAAGAGTAGGCCAGACATAAATCCTTGAGGACCGTTGCCAAAGCTTTGTCCTGTCTGAGAAGCAGGAGGAGCCATTGCAGGGCTTAGAATAGAAGATAAATGATTTGACATAGATTTTGAATGGATTTCCACAGTCCCTGGGTGAAAAGTAGGGCACAAAGGCTACCTTTTGACTGGCTGTTGCATTAATGCAAGTACTGTATTAAAGTCATTGGCCTGAACACTGATGGTATTTAGAGAGTTAGGGAAAAAACAGTAACATTATAAGTATATTTCTATTCAGAGACAATTTGTTACATGGATTATATTTTAGAACTTCGCATATTAAGAAATATATTAGTCCCAATGAAATTTTATGTAACAGTTTGCTGAAGTTTGGTACTGTATGGAGAAGATACTATTTGTGTATTCTCTTACATTCCCTTTGCTGGAATCTATCTTAGCTGTATCATTAGTGTCTTATTCTCTAACCACTGAGATTCACACTGAGATACTACCTTCTCTGAAACAGCTTTCTTGGTCACCCTGTTTGGAATTGTAGTAATCATATTTTTTCTTTTGGTACTGGGTATCGAACTCAGGTATTTGCGAGTAATCATATTCTTAACTCCCTCTAATCTACTATTTACCTTTCATGCTCTACATTTTTGTTTAACATAATTTTTACTTATTTTTATTTTTACTTCTCCATCAAAATAATTCAATATTTATGACAAGAGCTTTTTAAAAAATGTTGTTCTTTGTTTTTGTAGCTATCACATTCCCACTGATTAAAATCATGCCAACCATATTGTGTTTAATAATATTTTAATCAAATGTATCTATTAACTTCTGTACCAAACTATGTTTTCTTCACACCTTATTCTACCTATCAATCTTTTGATTATTACACAAAATTACACTTTGTTTTTAACTAGTACTAATACTGTAAATCAGATGACAAATTATAGCAATCTATCTTCATGCTTCTTAAATATTCTAGTTGATGTAAATTTGTAACTATATACAAAGGTTTTCTAGAGCAACCATCTAAATATTTTAAGTAGAAAAATAATCACTTGAATATTCTCCATAGCCACTTAATTTAATAAGCAGTGATATTAGTAGTAATTTTAGAAAATTCTATGAAAAAATGATATGTCATGGCCACTGTTCTGCTATCTAAATATACTGTAGCACTTTTTAGTATAAATGTTTTAGTAACACATATATGGTAAATAACTTTTATAAAATTAACTTTGTCAATGACAGATATCTACTTTGGTATATATTTTAAATGGCTTAAGAAAAGTGAAACCTAATAATAAAATATGCTGCAAATTTTAATGGATCAAAGAGCTCATATGCTCATATAAAAGTTTTAAAAATGGCTTTTTCATACATTTTTAAAGTATTGTTTATATATTGCAAAAAACACAAGATGACTTCACATGCAGTTTGTTAGGTAGTGCATACACATGTATAATCCACAGCACTAATTTATCACTTCATATTTAAATAATTTGCCATTATATGCAAAAGTTATATCATGCATAGGCAATAGACAAAATCTCAGTAAAATGCTTAAGCTATGAATTCTTCCTGGTTTGGAATAGGTTTCTAGTATATGTTGTTTAACATCTAGAAGTCATTCATGTGAAAAGCTGTGGGTTTTTTGTTAATAATAGTTTCTGGCATGTCTGAGTGATATATAATATATATACTCTTTGCTGAACAAAATTCTTGTTTGGTGTAGAAAATTATAGTACTGAAATTCACTTTAATTGACCATCTCCCCACTTGTCTTTTCTACTTTGGTATATTCTCTATCTAAGCTTCTTTACTCATACTTTCATGAAGAGGTTGTGAGACCTAACTAACTCCATTTTAAAGTTTGATTCCATCTTAAAATAAGACAGTGAAGTGGCCTTGACATAAATTCCACTTCACTGAAGTCAACTATTTCCCTAGTCTCCTTTGTGCCCATAAAATAATGATAAAATGTCCTTGCTGTGGGACAACAGATAAAAAGACACAGCTCCTAACTCAATCCTCTGTCTGCCCAGGAAACAGATGCTCTGGGGCCCATTATCTATAGAACATTCTGGCAATGTGCTGATTGTTCCTTTTTCCCATAAACTCTACATGTAGCCACCCCTCAACCCCCCATGCTTGCTAAATATCAACCAATCATGTAACTGCTAAATGGAACATCCCCAAACCTTGCAGTAGCCACAAAAAAACCCCTGCTGATTTGGAATTCGGGGCTCTCAATCCTGATCCGCTGCATCGGTGACTGTTGAGTGCCCCTGCTCGAGCTTAAATAAAAGACCCTCATGTGTTTACATTGGAATCGGCTCCTTGGTGGTCTTTGGGGACTTCATGATCTGGGCACAACAAGGTCATGTTAAAATATTGTGAGCCATGGAGGTATTAGAACAGTAATAAATTTATAGACCAATTAAGATTGATGTAGTATCACAAGGATATTAATCATCATATTTTACTTGATAAAAAATTCTTAAACCTCTCAGAGCCTTAATAGTACTTTTGAAATAATAGCATATAGTGAAACATTTATGTAAATAAATTTAGCCAAGACAAACAAGGTCAAAACAGGAGAGATGAGAAAATTTTTGACAAATAAATGAAGACTTGAGAACATTTATGCACCTAATAAAAATTGTTTCAAGATAGGAGAAATCAATGCAATAATCTTTTTATGTGTTTAAGCACATATGCGAAAATAATGAGACTTTACTTAAAAATAAATGGCTAAAATCGAATATATTCACATAATTACAGTACAAAATAATAAAAAATCCATAAGGACTACTAAGAAATTAATTTTATGACCAAACTACCAAGAACGAGAAAATTTACAAAAAATAACACGCAAAATTCTAAAAGAGGGAAATTGATACTCACATGTTTTCAAGCTTTTGTTTTGGGCTATCTATAAGATATGTCGACCTGAACAGTCAATATTCACTGACACTTAAAACTTAACGTGTTCATGATTTTCTTTAATATATCTATATTGCCATCACTGTCAATGACATCATTTACACTCCTGGCATAACAGACTCAAAAATATATGATCATCTCTAATTATCTTCATGTTTGTAATCAGCCATATCTTATCTATCAAATATGACAAATATGTCCTTCCAGAGAATTTCTCAAATTTTGATACTAATTTCAGTTATTACAATCAGAAACATTTACTTCTGCAGTAAGTATTAAAAAGTGCCTCTCTTGACAAACTATATTTTCTTGGATTTGTTCATATAATAAAGCCAGAAATCATTTTAAATTCAGGCTATTTCTGAACTTCAAATGTAGTCGCTATTTGTGCCTTTTATAAAGTTAACTATACTTGATCTAAGTCAAATTTAAAAATCATACAAGGCCACCTTGTCCTGACAAATATAATTTAACTTTTATTCTCGATTTAAGAAATATGTTTGGCTTTTCTAACTGTTCTGATTAGAATCTTCAGCATAATATTTGTCTTGTTCATGGTCTTAGGAGAAGGCTTTCGGTCTTTCACCTTAAATGATTTGAGATGAAGATTATTCCTAGATATTTTTCTAACTGATTGAGACAGTCCCTGTCTTGTTACTTTCTCGTTACTGGGACAATTTATACAACATCCGCAAGTTAAAAGAGGAAAGGTTTATTTTAGCTCACAATTTGTAGAGGTTTCAGTCCATAGTTAGCTGGCTTCAAGGTAGAGTGGCATAACAGAGGGACATGGTAGAGGAAATATAGTTCATGGCATGGCAAGCAAGAAGCAGCTCACCTTTCTCTTTTTCTTGCATTCAGGCTACACGCCAATTCATTGGTGCCACTCACACACAGGGTGGGGATTCTGTCTTCAGTAAACCCACCCAGACACACAGAACCACGCTAATCCAAGCAGTGGACTAAATCAGGTTCACATGCTCTTAAACCAGAGTCGCATACTCATGATCCCATCACCTCCCAAAAGCCCCACCTGTGACCACTTGAGGCTTTAACAAGACATCTAGATCTATGCCATAACAGTCCCCTAATACTCTTACTTTTGATGAGTATTTTCATCATAAAATAGAGTTGAATTTTGTGTTTAATTTGGATATATTTATGAATCTCCCAAACATTTTGCTATTGATTTCTAGTTTCATATCATTATAATTGGACAGCATACTATGTCTGATTGTAATCCCATTAAATATTTCAGGCCTGTATTTTGGCTTCCAATCTGGCCTATTTTGAGAATAATATATATATATTCTGCTGCTTTTGAGCAAAGTGCTACTAGATGTCTAGTAGTTATCACTACTAGAATTAGTTACATTTAGTTAGTTTATAGTGCTGTTCAGATCTTCTTAATACTTTTGGTACTCTTCTGCTTATTTGTTCAGTGGTTGAAAATTGAGTTATTGAAGTTCCCAAATGTTATTTTTTGGAGGAACAGCTTTAAGGTATCATTACTCCGTCATTTTGGAATTGTTTCTAAATATTCATATCCTGAACCAGGTAATTATGTGGCAGACTAGCCTGTGTACTCTCAGATGTTTAGAAACATCACTGATGAAAACACATGAGATGCCAGTAGTACTCTATGCACCTGTCATAACAAACAAAATGTCTCCACATTGCCAATGTCTTTTTTGGTGGGAAAATAACTAAGATAACTGGACCCATATAAATTTTTCAGAATAATTTGCTTTCTTCTTGTATTACCTATAAAAGCTTACATTGAATGTTTATTTGTTGAAATATTTGTCTAATTTCTCACTACCCAATTAACGTGGAATCTGCATAAAAGGAAGTAGGTGACTATTTCATTATTTTAATATGTGTAATCATAAGCATATTGCCCAAGAAAAATACAGGCAGTGTACTAACTTATGTGCACATTTCCACATATTAGATCTACTGTTTTAGTCTTTTATGTATCTAAAAATGAAGTTAAACATTTTTTGAAGAAATTTCAGAACTTTTTTCTAGTCTTTGGTAGTAAAAATTAACAGTGCACTTTGAAAGTTTTCCTGTCACCAAATATGTATTTCTGATGCTGTTGAGAAAACAGTTGAAAGAATGTAGAAAACTGAAACATGATTCAAAGTGCAATTTTAATTTTGAAAAGCAGTCAACATTAAATTTCATTACAGCACATACCATGATTTACTGATTTTTGCATGCAATTCCAACATGCATTATTTTTCTAGCTATAACAAAACAGAAACTTTACTGCAGAACATTTTGAGATTTCACCCATGTGCAGTGAATCTCTTAAGCAAACTTCAAGTATGAGAAGTAAATTTTGTTGAAATACGTGGTCACTTTCAAAAACAGGTGTAATTTTATGATGAAGTTATAAAGATATAATGGCTTCTATATTTAAATAGACATGATAGCTTTAGTGTGTTATCTATTTTTAGTTTGTTTTCTTTTCTCTATCTATCAAAAGCTACATAGTCTTGCCGAGATTTTAAGAACTGATAATTATTCTTTTTGTGTATTTTACTGGATATTGTTATCTGTAATTCTATATACTTAGAAAAATCATGCCCACTTATATACTTCATACAGGCACTAGAAAAATAATTTTCTATTCCTGGACCATCAATACATTTTATTCATTATAATTCATTCTTTCATTTAGCATATGATAATTATACATTCCACATTAATGAGGATTCAGCTTCCAGTAGCAACAAAACTATTGTTTTCTCTTTATTATATACCTTACTTCTATAAGTATTTTTATTACCTACAGATGTAGAAAGCATAGCACCACATTAATTTATATCAGTTTTATTTTATAAAACTATCAGTTCATACTTTAGAAGAAAAATAAATGAAAATGAAATTTTAAAGATGAAATTCAGGTAAAAAGTGAATGCAGTGTCTATTTTCATTGTTTTCTATATTGCAAGAGTTATTTGCACAAACTTCAAATGTTTGGTCATGGATGTATATGTGGAGATAAATATATATATACATATATAAATAAAATGCTCATAGTGAAAACTCTTCATCATTACAAGCATTTTAAATAAATTTAGAGTCTGAAATTCTTGCAGCAAATAACATACGTGGTCACTCTTCTGGTTTAAGTATGTAACCTGATAATTCTATTTCTTGTTCTCTAGAATAATCAGGTGATTGATGTGACAGTTTCTATGTAAAAACTGAGATATTGTCCCCTAAATAAGAATATAGTTCTAAATATTCACCGATGTATGATGCTAAGAGTATTTTAATAAACTACTATTTTAATGACCCAGAGCCACATGAAAATATATCTGTTTTAAATGGTAAATCTCTGTGCAGTGTAAGTGTTATGTGTAGACTTGTTGTAGGCCCCAATAACTATTTTCCTCCATGAAAATATTTGTCATTTCTTCAAAGGATTTATTGTTCAAAGAAACAATTAAGAGAAAAATACATAACACGGTTTAATCACAATATATCTTTTACCAGTTATCCACAGCTTTGTCTCTTGCTCTTATTTTGTTTCTTAAAAATCACCATGCAGATAGTTTTACATTTTTAAGAGGATTTTAAAGACAAATAGGCTAGGAATGAGATCAGTAAACACAAGCTCAAAAATAGAAAAAAATAACACACTAACCTCTGGGGCATCCAATTATTTTCACTGTGGGATAACCTTTTGGCATTCATCTGTAGATGCCTCAAAATAGTGTTCTGTACTGCACAGTTCTGAAATGAGTGCTTTTAATTTTTTCAGCTTATGAAGCAGTGAGAAGAAGGAGAACATAAGGCCTCAAATAAACCTTACCCATTTAGATTCTGCAGAATAAACTTCCTCTGGGGAAATTTTTTTTTCGATTTAGAATAACTGAAAACTTCTTCCCCTTACCTATTTATTCTTTACATGAGCATGGAGTTTTATTGTAATGGCACTTGACACTAAACAATTCATCATTTTGCCCTATTATTTACAAAGGACAAAATTCTATATTCTTGTTTTTTTTTATTTGTTTCACATGAGACAAATTATTTCAGTAAGATAATATTTTAGCATAAAAACACAAATGAAGAACACAATGTAGAAATTTATGTTATCCAATTTTTTGCTATTGCTACAACTGAATTATTCAATATGCAATACATAAAAAGCATCAACTACTATAATCAATACAAATTTAAAAGATCAAAGTGTAATAGTAGGTAAATCAATTAGGCTAGTCTACTGTCTATGACTGACTAGTCATAGTAGAGGATAAAGATACATGGTAACATTGATTCATTTTCCTTAAATATTAATTATGACTTTAACGTCATTTGAAATACTTCACCACTGTCATTTAAAGTGATTGATAAAGGGCAGGAGAGTCTGGTTTCAGACAGGTGCTTCTGCTTTTTCCCCAACACTTTTCATTTTCTTCCTTATCCTCAGATACCATTTCAATTCACCCTTCATTTTTTCTTGTTTTATATGCAACCTCTAATTGCCATTGTTTCTTGAGGCTACATTCTGAGCATTTATCTTTCTTTCTCTAGACTGAATTTTCATTTACACTAGATAATTCTAGAGGAATTGATAGACATTACCATTGACTGATTGATTTTGGCAATGTCTCCCTGTGTCCAAATATACTAGAAATATGTAGCCAAGACTGGCATTGAACTTACCTCAAACTCCCAGGGTCCTAGTATTAGGTGTGGGCCACCGCACCCAGGTTATTGTTTCTTAAAATAATGAAATAAGTGCCTTGAAAGGTTTTCACTACAAGATATGAGAGAATAATTTGTATTTGATTAAAGATCTCAATAATAATGATAATAATAATAGTGAATTATAGAAACATAAACTTAGAACATATTTTCAAGGCATTGGAGAACATATGACATATGAGACAGATAGTGTTGGAACTTTTCTTTGGCTTAAATTCTTTTATTGGTACATTTTAGGTATATAGGTATACAATATGTTTACATTTATCATTGGGTGTTTGTACCTGTACATGATGTAGCTTGGTTCTTATTTTCCCCCATTACCTGTGCACCCTCCACCCCCTCCACCCTGTACATTTATTTTAAAAACTGAGTTTTAAAGAATTTTAGGAGATATAAATAAGAAGAAAACATCTTTTCCAATTACTCAGATATTTACTGTTAATGATCCAATGTGTTTAATTATAAAAGTTATTAGTTTACAATTTTCCTCTATTTTTAAAATGTAAACTCAACTTTCAAATATTTTGGTCTATCTTTGATTTGCTTCTTTTTTCTTGGGTCTGTGACAAAACAGATCATCATGGCAGGAGTCATGTGGTAGCACACTGGAGGGAGGGAAAGAAGAGAGAGAAAAAGAGAGAGGGAGAAAGGAAAGGAGAGAGAAAGGGATGAGGGCAGGCAGAGGGAGAGAAGTGGGGAAGAAAAAAAGAAAGAAAACAGGGAGGGCAAGGGGAAGAGGGAGAGGGAGGGCAGAAGAAAAAGGTGGGGAGTACAAAGGGTCTTATCATCCCCTTCAAGAGTGTAGAGCACATGACTTACCTGTCTTCCTCTAAGGCCTTCTTTCTCAAAGGTTCAGCCCCACTAATAGCACCGCAGGCTGGAAACCCAGCCACTGGGAGATGGGTAAGATCAATCCATACCAGGGACTTCCAGTTAAGTGTGACTTGTTTTTCTACATTAGAAAACCTAAGTACCACTGTGAGTTTATATGTTTGCCTTTATTTTCTAACTTTTTGTTTTGTTTTTTGGTATTGGGAATTGAACTTGGGACCTTGCGGTTGTGAGGCAGGTGGCGGAACCACTGAGCTAAATCCCTGGCCCTATTTTCTAGCTTTTTTATACATACTGGACTCCAAGTGTCAAATTTTACATTTTTTATCATCAGTGTGGCTCTCATGTGTATTCCTACCCTATACACATGCAGCAGGAGTATGACTTGGACCCCACGTATGTAAAGGATCAAAGTTTGGTCTTGATGATAACTGATTTACCACAGAAATACCACTTTCTTTATATTCATTTGCTTAGATGATACTAGATTAGCTGAATTTGACAATATTTGACATATTCATTAATAAACATTTTCTAAAATTTACTATTAATTGCAATAGTATTAAAGGAATACATCATAAGAATGAATAAAAATCATATTGGAAGAAAAATATACATTTTATTTCCCTGTACAGTATTTATTCGCATCATAAATTTCAAACATATTAACATCCAAGTTCAATATAAGAAAAATTTTGGTCAGCATCTGACACTTAAAACAGTTATTTAAAAATAGTTCAGACAATTTGTATTGAATTTAAGGTATCATTATTTACATATTGCATTTATCATCAATGATAAAACTGTGAAGATGTTTTAACTATACATTGTAAACTTTCCCTACAATTTTATTAGTGTCTTTTTGGATATAGCGATTAATGGGTTTCATCTGGGCTGATTTGTACGTGCACATTTCACATCTCAATCATTTCCCATGTTACTTCTCCCTCCCCAATTTTCACCTGGATCTTTAGGGGGAATTGCAATGTGAGCAATGTATTTGCATGCCACTCTTCCTTAGGTTTTACTTCTCTTACTTCTCGTTTTGTCCTCTGTTTCATCATGGTATTCATTTTATTTTCTTGTCATTTATTATTTATTTTTTTAGATTCCACCTATGAGAGAGAACATGCAGCATTTGTCTTTACGAGTTGAGCTCACTTCACTCAAAATGGTGATCTCCAGATCCACTCATTTTTCTGCAAGAAAATATTTCATTCTTCTTTATAACTGGATAATGCCCCCAAATGATATCACATTTTTATTTATCTGACACATAAGCTGATTCCTTATCTTGGCTATTGTACATTATGCCACAATATACATAAGAACTCACGTGACTAATTCTTTCATGTATATATCAAGTAATGGCATAATAGCAGAACAAATGGTAGGTCTTTTTTTGTTTTATTTTCTTTTTGAGGAAATTCCATATTGATATGCATAGTGGCTGTACTAATTTATATTCTCACCAGTGTTGCTGAAGTTTTCCTTTTTCTCTACACCTTTGTCAGTATTTATTTATTTATTGTATATTCTTGATAATAGCCATTATGACTGAGGAATATATATTGTAATTTTTGTAAACAATTAAATAGGAACAAGAAGTGAAAATGACAAATTATTTACTTTTTCCCTCATGCTTCATTTGCCACCATTTAATTCACGAACCTAGTGCCTTGAAAGAATAAGTTCTAGATAATTGTTAATAAGTGAGTAAATGTATTTATAAATGTTTTCCTTCATGATAGCTGGGTGTGGTGGGGCAAGCCTGTAATCTCAGCACCTTGTGAGGCTGACACTACATAGAAGAAAGAACCTGGGCTACATAGTGAGTTCAAGGCCAGCCTGGGCCCAATTTATAGAGATCTTTGATAATAGAGGGTCCATTTATCAATAGACATTTATTTTTAGGCACCAATTCATTACTGGCTATTTGACTCAGAAATAAATAAGGGGTAAATTACATGATATAATATGTACTAATTTTTGTGAACCATGCAAAGTATTCTGTGATGTATGCACATAAGTTAGTCTGCCTTCAAACTGAAATGACTGAAGTAGAAACACATGTTCGGAGCTGGGAGTGGTTACAAATACCTTTCTGTAAACTCAGCATTTAGGGTGGCTGACGCAGGGGGATAGCAAGTTCAAGACTAGCCTGGGTCAGGTAGTGACTTAGCAAGAGCCTGTCCAAAGAAAGAAAGAAAGGAAAAAAAGAAAAATAAAGAAGAGACAAAGAAATGAAAAGAAAAAGAGTAAAAGAACAAAGGTAAGGAAAGGGAAAAGAATGGGAAAAATGAAAAGAGAAAAGTAAAAAGAAAAGAAGAAAAGATAAGAAAAAAGGCAGAAAGCTGTGGATATAGATCACTGATAAATTTCCAGGTTCAACCCCCAGTACCAGAGAGACAAAAAACAGCACAAAACAGCAGCAAAACACATGATTTCCAGAATTCCTTAACTAGAAGTTTGTTTTACAGTGAATGATTTTGTTTATTTGCTCTTTGTTTTGGTTTTGATATATGTTTTCTATACTTAATGATTACATACATCTTGGTGATTTGTTAAATATGCATATCATGTCTTAATCAATTTCATTTCCCTTTCTCCACTTCACTCTTTATTCTTTGCTCCAATATATTTATTTTTCATTTTCGTCCTTTTGATTTTGGCTTTAGTACTTTTTATTTTTACTTTATTTGCATTTGATAGAGACAAATGCAATAGTATTTGCAATATTAGACACCATCATTACCTCAACATACAATATATCCCCCAATATGTGTACTGCATTTGTTAATTTAGCCTTTTTTTCAGAACTAGCAATATTTGTCTTGATTCAGAAATTTCTGTGAGTTGAGAATGTATGGTGGTAGAATTTAATCAATAGCCATATTATTTGGTTGTTTCTTATACATCTGAATTTTCTGAATGCAAGTCCTTATCATGGAGAAGAAAGGCACAAGGTACAGTGACATCATGCTTTCTCTCAGAGATGCAAGTCTGTTTGCTGAAGGAAAGTTACAACTTTTCTTCTCTTACTGAGCTTTTTATTCAGTGGATATTTCTCAAAGGTCTGACAAATAAATTTCATGCATTTTTCTCAGTATGTGTTTATCTGTGCGTCATTGCTTCTGCAAGAAAATTATCACAAATTTAGTAGCTTAAAATAACATCTATTTCTTATGTTGAGAAATGAAGATCAGAAATCTGGTCAGCTCAAAAGGCCAAAATCAAAATTAGTAGGACAGGTTTTCCTATTTGAAGACTGAGGGAGAATCAACTTCCAGAATTCTTTAAATAGGAAGAATTCAATATTGTGCATTTGTAGGAGTGAGATTTTTATTTACTTTGTGGATTTTCAGAAAGAAATGTCTCAGGCCTTCCAGGTCTTTTTGCTTGGTTCCTTCATCCTTAAACCAGCAATAGGGTGTTGGATCTTTACCATAGTTGGAATAGATCTGTCTTCTCCCTCTGCCTCAGGTCTTCTGCTTTCTGTCAACTAATATTCTCTGATTTACAGGCTCATGTGATTAGATTGTGGCAAGTAGTGAAATCCAGAATGCTCTTTGTATTTTCAAGTCTGTATTCTTAATTACACCTGGAAAATCACTTATACTATTTTTGAAGACAAATTTACAGATTCCAGAAATGGGTAAGAATATTAAAATAACAAATAAGGTAGCAACTAAACTTTGGCATAATATAATCTTATTGATGCACATTGAGGCAATACTCTTAAGTGAAATAAATAGGACACATATATGTAAATACTGAATAGTTTCTCTGGTGTGAGAAACTGAAAGTGTAAATAAGGACTAAAAGATAAAATTGATAATGTGAAATAGTAAGAAAAGGGGCAAAGGTAAAGTGGGAGGGGTAGAGGAAAGGAAAGAAGGGAATGGAATTAAGGTGACAAAATGAAAAACATGGAAGCAAAGTCTTTGTAAATAGGGAGGGGTAGAAGGGTTGAGGGGAGGGCAGGGGAATGGGGAAATAAATAAGAGCCAAGAAAGAATATGTAAAGGTGCAAATTGCCAATGATGAATGTCATTGTATTGTATACCTAAAATGTACCGATAAAAGTGGTAATATAATAAAAAAAATTGAGTAGCTCATTCCTATCTAAACTGTATACAATATTAACTGTATTCAAAACAAACCTTGAAATCTTTTTAGGATCTTCAGTTTAGACTATTGCAGTTTTGCTGCTATTTCAATTGCAGTCCTTACCTCAGTTTTAAAATATTTATTTAAAAAGTTATGCATAAATGTCTTCATTTTTCTCTGATAATTACAATACCATGAACCATGATACTGTCAATGTTCACCTTTTATTTGGTAATGTGGCCCATGATACAGGACACTTGTGGTTATGCTTTATAAAACTTAACGCCAACATCCATTTGTAAGTTACTTTTAAATATAAATGTGTACCGTTATTTTTCACAATAAAGAATTGTGGTAGGTTCAGCAACAACGGAACTTTTCTCAAGCAATACAAACCAGTAATACAAATATTATGGAAAAGCCAGGAGCAATGACTTTTTTTCAAAAACTTGTCAATCATAATGAGGGATGCAAAGACAATTTGCTAATGAACTGCTTATTAAAATCCTTTAAGGAAAGTTGAAAATAACAAAACTTGTTTTTGTTTTTTTTGTTGGTACTGGGGGATCGAACTCGGGTCCTTGTGCTTGCGCAGCAGGCGATGAAACCACTGAGCTAAATCCCCGGCCCCAAAACTTTTAAAGTAATAACAAACTGAAGTATGAACCAAAATATTTAAATTAAAAACCTGAAGTTAGTATTTTTATAATAGAAACTGCTAGATAAAAATAAAATGAAAATAACATGACTTTCTTAAAAATTACCAAGCACAATTCTACACAATCAGCTGAACAAAAAATTTTAAGGAACATATACAACAGAAAACTTAGAAAATACAATAAAATGAGAGATAAATGATTAAAATTATAGCGCAAAATACTATTTACAAATCGTGAGGAAAGTTTCAAATTTATCTAATGGAAAATAGACAAAGTATATGCAAAGGTAAGTCCAAGAAGAAAAACTACAACTGAAATCCTTTTAAATCAATAGGGTGGCAAATCTGAAACAAATCATATTTATTGCTGTCAATGAATTGAATAAATGTTTGTACTTGCAAACTGCATCAGAAATGTAAATTTTTCCATAATTCTTGAAAAGTAATCCAATATCTGATGTAAGATGTTGATTAATTTAAAATAATATAGCTACCTGCATAATGTTATAAATTTATAAATATGATAAAAAGTATTTCCACAAAGGAGAATATTTGCTGTATTTATTGAAGCTTTTTAATAATAGAATATTATATATTAAAATATAAGTTGAATTAATACTTATTTATATAAATTAAGGTAAAAAATATAAAGACATACAAAATATTAGATATTATTCAGTCCTGGATGATGATTAATTTATACTAATTGGTATGGGAAATTTTTCATGAACTTAAAAAAAAAACAAACAGAAGTGTAAAAATGCAAAAAAAATTGTGTTTCCAGTTTTTGGTCAGACATTCAGTATTTTAGGTAAGTTTAAAAAACATTTTTGTCACAGTATTAATTGAAAAGAATCACTAGTTTCAGGCTGTATTTTTACAAATTTGTAACTTAGTCTCTATGGAAGGATGAGGGAATAAGCCAGAAGTATAACATTTATAGATAATTTTTATAGAATGGGATAAAAGAATATCAATATGTCATACTAATATTGGCCTAAAGGGAGATCAAGATAACAATATTTTTGAAGTGTTTGTAAGGTATGACAGTAATCAGTGAAAGGAAGGTCTCAGACTATTATCTTTCATCTAGAGATATTTCATGATAAGCAAGATTCTTTTTTGCCATTGTCCTTTACAATTCTTCCAATTTTTCTAATAGGAAAAACCTCATTTTGAGAATTTTCTAGCCTTTGGAAAGATTAGCAAAAAAATGTAAAATACTGTTCTTGTTTGTTCTACAAAAGTAGTATTAAATATAAACTATCTATAACAAAATTAATGTCTAACCGAATTCAACTTTTCAGTATTCATGAAAGTGACATAGATTTTTTTTTCTAGTGAAGCAATAAGTAGAATAGATCAGTTTTACTTACCTTTTGTTCCAAAATATTAATTTTAAAAAATTTATAAAGCACACTGTTTCTAAAGTTGAGGAAAAACAGTATAATTGTCTTGAGGAAATATGGGTAATATATATTCAAAATCTCAAATATCAGTTTCATTGCCAATCTTCAGCCTAAGATTAAAAAATACTAAGAATTAGTCAATATAAAATTATGATACACCTATGAAAGAGAATATTATAAGTCATTTTAGAAGAAGTTTAACAGCATGATAAAATTTAGAAGGTACTGCAAAGTTGAGGAAAACATTTTATTTAAACTAATACACATGTGGAAACATGCAGCTAAACTATGATTCTAATCAAGGAGAACAAATTTATTTTTATTGCTGCTAAGAATTTTTTTTACCTTTTCCAAAGAATATGGTTGAAATAATGAAAATCTCATTCATAAAGTTGAACATTTGGATTTGATAATTCAATTCAAAATTTCAAAAATAAAAATGCAATATTATTTGACTTATTTCCCACTGATGCTCCCTTACTGGTGTTTAAAGTTAGTATTTCCTACTTTGTTTAAGCTTTCTTTCTGGTTGAAGTATAGTGAATAATTTCTTTGAGTTTATCTCACGTTAAAGGGTGAGGTTTCCTTGTGGGATTTAAAAAGCCACAAAACTTTATAAATATAAGAATTACTTCCACATTAAAAGACTAAACACAGTAGGATAGTACTACAAGCCCAGGGAATGACTTAGATATTGAATTGAAATGGAATACTCCCCCATAGGTGATTTAGAAAATGTCATAATCTTTTCAATATGATGAACTGAACAGGCTTAGGAAGATCAAGGTAAAAGCCAGTTTGGAGGCTAAAAGGTACAATCATCTCAGTTTGAACTTTTAATCTGAAAGGCCTTCAATTTCCACTCCCAATGGTTTCCACAGGATAGCTTAACTATAGGATTCACCTAATTCTGGTTCATCTATTTCAAGGTACCTTAAAAGCACTATAAAACATAAGGGATCATACAGGAAGCAACAATTTGGGCACTCAAGTTCTGCCATTTCTAGCATCACAGATTGTAACTTTTAAGTATCTTCAAGCTTCCAATATACTAAAGGTTCCTTAAGATTATAACCAATAAAGACATAAAGTTCAAAATCTGCTTTAATTGATGGGATGTGGCTAAGAATGAGTAGACAGATGTTTGAGATTATAGAGAATCTTTATGATTTGGGGGATGATACTGTGCAACTATGATAATTGTGACTCAGGATAGTTTAATTGGGACTATAAACTTAGCAAGTCAAATGAAATAGTGAAAAACTAACAGTACATAGATTAAGGATCATGTGCAAGTCTTAGAAAAATACAATAGGCTATTGTGACTGACAGGAATACCCACACCTTAAAAATGTGTGAAAAATCTCCCTGCATACAAAGATGTAAAGCAATTTCACCAACCTGCCAGAGAAATAGAGTGTCAGACACATTGTTAAACTAGTAAAAGTAGCAAGGAATGTCTGTCTGGTTAAGATAAAGTTCTGTACTTCACAATTATGTGTCTATGCCAATGACAGATACAATGTGGGAAAATGCCATTTGGGTTGAAGGTTTTAAAAAAATGGAACAGAGGAAACATTGCCCCAAACAAAAATGTCAACATTACTTGATATTACTCTACAGGTGCCCATGGATATTAACTTGAACTTTTTGACATCTTTGAGAATACATGTAAGTAGGACATAGCCTCTATCCATGTAATTGTGCTTAAGAATATGTAATTAATTTCAGTAGTAAACCCACAATAAGAACTAATATAAATGTTACTACATTTTTATATTTTAAAGTACTTTAACAGTAGTATTTATTCCTCACAACAGATATATATGAAATAAATACTACTAATGATTCTTCCATTAACAAATCAGCAACATTGCCCAAGAGATTTTAAGGAAAGGATCTGATATCAGATTGCTAGTAAGTGGACAGTCAGAAATAAAGCTTAGGAACTCTATTTACATGTCATGTGAATGATGCCTATGCTACTCACTAGGAGAAATATTAAACCTCATGTTTATTCTGCCAAAGTCATATGGACATTATCATGTTTTGGTCTTGAGAACAGAAACTGTTTGCTTTGTCATTATAAGACTCAAAATTTCATACTGTCAGGTACAGGTAGTTGTTGTTACTTTTGAAAATATCCAGTTATCATAGTGTCTATACAGTATTTTTATATAAACAGCAGCTGGTACACACACACACACACACACACACACACACACTATACTATTCTTTTCCCGTTATACTTTACTCTAAATCTTTGGTCTCAGAATAGAGTATGTAAAAAAAATACATGGAGGATGGTGTTATAAAACAAGTTGACCAGTTTGAGGTTAAGAATTTTAGATTCAGGATGTGTGAAGCAGACTTAATTTACACTTCCAACAAGTTACCAGACAGTGGTTTTGTTGGTCTAGAAAGCACACTGACCAGAGGTCTTGCAGAAAAACTCACCAAAGCTTTACCATCCCCGAAACCACATTCGCAATTTTCTCATTGGTTCTGATTTTTCTGTTAATTTGAGTTCTCAGTATGTGAAATTCATCTATTACCTTTCTGAGAAAGTCACTTAAATTACACCCAAGTACTATACATCAGAGAATGGAATCTTTTGTGTGTTTTTTAAAAAAATGTTTCAGTTAAGCCTCAGCACATGAAACCATTAGTACTATTCAGAGGGACTTTAAGGTCTATCAAACAAGTTCATGATGTTTGTAACATCAATGGATTATCAAAGTTCCTGTCATGTTTTTATGGGTGGCACGCATTTCATTCATTAGTTATTGTCTTCTAGATGCCAGCACTATTCATTTCATGTATCTTTTACTCAGTATTTCTTATTTATTTTTCTTCCCATTTGTTTATTTTTGCCATTTTTGTCTTCATGTATGGTAACTCATCAAACACTCTTGGAAGAAGATAAATTATAAAAGACCAATCAACATAAAAATTGTAAGTAATGTGAAGATGAAAGATAATATGATCCATAATCCATTACAATACTAAATCATACTATATACAACAGTAATCATTCTATAAACAGTGACACATTTTACATTTGATGGACTATAAATTCAGTTAAAATTTCATTGCCACAAAAGGATTAAAAATAGGTTTATGAAGCAAACCCTAAATTATTACTAAACTAAACATCTAAACCTATATTTTGTAGAAGTATATATTTGTTAAGCTGGAAAACATAAGACTGCAATTATCTGAGAATTTATAGTTGGAAACTCAGTAGAGAAACAAAGGAGATGTAGGAGTTAGATATTTCCAGAAAAAAAATCTCAAAAGTGGTTTATAATAAAGAAGAATGAGCTGAGTCCAATGAAGAAGGGTGCTCAGCGCTGAGCTGCTTCTTTCTCCTGGTCTGGGCTACTGAGTTTTCAATACTCTCATGACGTAGCAAGTTCAAAGAAAAGCATTTGTGAAAGAAAATAAGTAAATGGCAAAATGATAAACACTATCAACAAAGAGATATTTATACAATAAGAGTACTAAGTGCACTTAAACGTCATAGGAAATCCAAGGTATAAAACCGTTTTAGGAAAAACAGCAACACGCTAAAGAAGCACAACAATTCCAAGCCCCTGAAGAGTATGCATATGGCATTTCTATAATTTGTTATTAGTATGTTTGTGATACATAATACACATGAATATTTTTATATTACATCTTGATCCTTTTAACTTCTCCTTCCCTTTCCATTCTCACTTCTCCCCATCACAAGATCCCCATTCATTCTCCCTGTTTGCAGTGATCTTTTTAAACAATGTTGTTCTTTAAATTATTATATTTAGGGTTTCTCATAGAAGAGAAACCTTACATGTCTCAAAGAGTGATGGACTAAAATATGAAAACTTAGCAACATCATGTACATTATCTTCTCAATACTTGGAAACAATTCTGTGTTAATATTCTGGACATGCCATTATTCATAGGTCTCTGAAAGACTTGTCTTTAGAAATATTTCTCTGAGGCCCTCAATTCATTGGTCTCCGGGGAAATGGACATATTTGTTTTCTGATGGATTTGTAACATACTGTCAATCTCTATTACTAACAGCTATAGAATTTGTGAATTTGCTTATTTAATAAAATGTATTTGTAACCCCTGAGTCAATATTCAGGTTGCTTTCACAAGTGTTCATGTGCATGACTAAGGTGGCAAAATCTTTGAATCTCCCAAAATGAATATTTTTAGCAAACAAGTTCATGTTCTGTCTTATTTCAGCATTCAGGCTAGAAACAAATGTCCTTTTTACAGTCCATTTAATTGCACTTTTTTCATATGTAGATGGATGTGTGTGTGTGTGTGTGAGCATGTACGTGAAATTGTGATTGATTGATTGATTGATTTTGGTGCTGGGGTTCAAACCCATGGCATTGTGATCTGTCATTGAGCTATATCGCCAACCTCAGTGAATTTGTTTTTCAAATTTCCCCAGCACATATTTCTAACATGTTGTTTAGTGTCTTAAGGTAGAGAAGATTGTGTATACCATTAGATAATCCTTATTCAGGGTTGAATTAAGGTGATGATGGCCATGAATTCAAAGTTAATAAATCAACATTGTATGTTAAATAAAATCCTTAAAAAACATAGAATAAGGTTATGGATTGATCAGTTGACTAAATAATTTGCACAAAGTCCCAAGAATTTGTCCCTGAATTTCAATACTGGGTAATTCTCTGTTCATAGCAACTTTTCATAAAACATATCTACTATGGATAATAAAAACTAACTTTCATTTTCTTCATTTCTTCCAAAAACCTCAAGGCTTGCTTTCATGTTTAAAAGTTTCATATTTCACTTTGAAAGTTGAATTCTCTTTTCTCCTACTGAAAGTCACACAGAGATTAGACAAAAATTATTAGAAACAAAAGCCATGGAACTGTAAGGAAAACTGTTCACCAATGGTATAACACTAAACCTCATTCTTCAATAATTTCTCTGAGACACTTACCACAGCATTTATACCTTAAGCTTAGTGAAATGGTGCTTGTCATACTCAAGAAAGTCATTAAAAACTAGACTAGTCTACTAACTAATCCTCTGCTCATTACCACATAAAACATAAGATGGAACTCAATCTGAATTGTATGATGTAACATTATAAAGTCACTAGAAGGTTTTTACCCTTTTTTGTTGAGAGAACTAGACCCAGAGAAATGGTAGTTCAGCACCATTGTTCCTCTTAAAACTATATTTGACATTAGCAGAATAATTGTGTTGTTCATAAGAGATTACCATTTTAATGACAAAGTTATTGCCTATATTATAACTAGGCACAGTGAAGTTATGATTTGTTTCAATAACCAATATCAGTGTGAGATGCAGAATCCTTTTTCTACTCAAAACCTATTGATAAACTTCAGTCTTTGTACATTAAAATTATTGATATGAACATCAGATTATCTTTTGGAAATTTTCCATGGTTTCATTTCAGGAGCACACAATTCTCAGAACAGTACTGAAATACCCATTTCATATGCCTTCTGCTGTTTTCTTTCATTTCTCCATCCTCTCTAAAGTTTAGGATAAGGCCTTAAGTAATATTTTTAAGTACTTTTGGAGAATATTTTCTTTGTTGAAACTAATGCATTTTAAATGGCCTTTAGACAAACCCTTTATAACATTACACTAATTAACAATAACAACAAAAAAAACCTAGCAAATTTATTTTGCATCTCTGAATGTGTTTTTATACTCAGATGGTTGCTTTGAAGAAAGCCACCCTCAAGAGTATTCATATCCAAGAAGCCTATATTTTTCAATTAATCATCAATGATATCCACAATACCTGCATCGCAAAAGAATAAAGTGCTGATATGGACTTAAAAAATCATAATTGCCTTATACTCCATTTTTAAATGAAATGAATGCCAGAGTAAGTGAAGAAATTCCAAAGGAATATTCAGAGGTCCATTTTATCTAGGTATCTATCATGTGAAACAGTAAGTTTTTGCATGAATCACATCTTTAAAATTTTAGTTTCGACATTTTCAAATCCTCTCCATCCAATAAAATTTTAATACAAAACAAAATACATGGCTACAAGTTTTTGTGTCTGGCCCTCTCTCTTTCCTTGATTATCTTATTTCCTTTCTTTCTTTTTTTCTTTCCTCCTACTAACTGAATTTCTCTTCAGTCAGTCTTAAAACCTCAACAAGCCAAATCAATGCCTCCTTATATTCAGTGGGCTTTAGCATTTTCTTTTTTTTCCATCAATTCTTTTCCTTTGTATTTCTGGTTCATCCAGTTATGTAATTGATGGAACTAAACATCAGTTGTCATTCAGTGAATTTGTGTATTTTAAAAAAATCATTGTCGAACATTTAAAGTTCATCACCAAGACTAACAAGACAAAAAAAGAATTTAATTCTAGGAACCTGGTATAAACATATTTTAAAAATCAACTAAATTACAAAGCTATGTAAACAGCTATGATTTTAAACTATGAGATTTGTTAAATAAGTGATTTTACCTACAAATATCGAGGCTACTACAGACAGGTCCAGAAGACCTGATACATTGTTTAAAATGCTGTGTTTCCTTAATTTGTCAGTATTGCTTACTTAGCCTTTCTTAGTCTCCCACCACTAGAAGTCCTTAATCCTATTCCCTCAAAACTCATGGTTAATGTCTACCATTCTACAGAAAGGAATGCATCATGTCTTAAGGACCCATTGGTAGTAAACAAATCCTCTTTTTCCTGTGTCAAAGCACTAATTTAAGTTCTTATTGAGGTTTTACTGGTTTTTAAGTCAGTCTACAAAGATATCCATTTGAATGTGGCAACAGATGAAACAGGAAGATACATTTTTCATGCTACTATCAGTCTGGCTCTATTTTCGCTTTTAGTACATCGCCTTAGATATAATAACATTGAAATTAGAGAAGAGACCATCAAGATAAATAAGTTGGCTGCTGTCTCTAATGTATTTGATGAATTTGTCAGCAGCTCAAAGTTATGTTATTCTCCTGGATTTCATCTAACCGTAAATGAGATGCTAGTGAGATTTTGAGATTTTAGTGCGAAAGTGAGATTTTAGAATTCTTATGGTTAATCAGCCACTTAAATATGACATAAAGTGCACATTGTAGCTGGCACTAAGATTCATATGCCAAATGTTGAAATATATGCTGGTGCTAAATTAAAAACAGCTAATCTAACCAAACTCACCTTATCAAATCCTACAAAAGTTGTTCTTAGATGTCTTGGCTACTTTTCTTGTTGCTGACACAAAATACCCAGACACCCGCAAGTTAAAGGATGAAAGGTTTATTTTGCCTCACAGTTTGTAGAGGTTTCAGTTTAGGGGTGAATGGCAAAGGGGCATCTCAGAGGAGAAACAGTTCATGGCATGGCAAGAAGAAGACAGCAAGCAGAAGGCAGGAGGCAGCAAGCTACAGCAGACACAGAAGAAGCAAAGCAAGCCTAGATTTTCCATCTATTCCATCCAGTGTACAAGGCTTTCGGATTGTACCACCCACACCCAGGGTGGGTCTTCTGTCTTCAGAAAATCCATTCAGCTATACCCAGAACTCTGCTAATTCACATCAGTGCACTAATTTAGTACCATCTACCCTTAATCCCAGTATCACAAGCTTTAGATTCACCAGCCCTGAAAAAGCCCACCTATGAGGACATGAGGCTTTGGGGGGGGGCAATCTAGTCGTAGGCCATAACATTTTTGTATGGAATGCATCAAAGATACTAAAAAAAATATTCCAGTGACAATTTCTATAGCTAAATGGAACTCCTTGATGAACTTAAATAGAGAAACTTGCCTTATGTAGGCACTTTAAAAACAATTAGAGGGCTAAATTTTTACCAAATAGAAAATGAATTGTTCAGTCATCAGTATTTGGATTTTCCGTTATCAGCATATTAATTTCATGTATATTTAAAAAAGATAAAAGTGACATATTAATATCAGTATACACCACAGTGATTCTGTTGACAAAGAAACCAAAAAGTCTGAAATAATTCCCTATTTAAATGAAACAAAATCTGGAATTGATACTTCAGGTGGAAAATATCTATTATGTTTTATGTCGAGAAGCAACCATTGGCCATTGGCAATATTGATGCCATTTTAAATGTTGCTGTTGCTAATGCCAATGTATTGTACCAGTTTTCACAATAAGAGGAAATAATAAAATGCTTTGATTTTATGAAAACCCTTGGGATTGAGTTAATTGAAGAAAATCTGTGTTCCAGAATGGCTACTAAAAAGTGCCTATAAAAGTATGGAAACTTATAGCAGATATCTTGGAAATGGAAATTCTTGTTATAGAAGAACCCAGAAAACCTATTAACAAAAGCAATTGAAAAAGGTGTGCCATGTGACCCTGCAGGAAGGACAGGAAATCCATTATCCAATGTGATTCTTATAAAAGGCCAATTTGTAATCACTGCTATAAGAAACTTCATCCTGTGTCTTAAAATTATTTTTATGTTACAAATACTTATGTAACATTTTTACAAATAAAAATTTAGCATAAATACTTTTTACTTTTATAAAACATTAAATTTATAGATCCTCAGGACTCATGAGTACTATGTATGAAACGAAAATGAGTCGGTAGCAGCTGTGGGTTAAGAGGTGTTGCTTTAATATAATGTATCAACAGTTTTGGGAGAGTTAATACAGCTTACATGAGAAATATGTTGAAAAGTTAGGAGGAAATGGAGAAAATAGTATATATTTGATACACAAGAAATAGTAGATAATGAAAATACAATGAACAAATCTAGGTGCCATGAGAACATTCCATTTTTTAAATTTTTAATTTACTATAATTGTATCACTTGTAGCCAACTAAGAAATGCTGTTGTTAGATTTTAGATTAATTTGCATTAATTAGGCCACAGTATAGCTCAGGAACTTACATTCTACCTTCCATCCCATACCCTAAATTCTGGTACACTGAGAATCATTTGGAAACCTTTAGGCAATTAGGGCCTACTCATGTGGCCAGAGTCAAAATATATTTTTCTGGTATTTATTTAAAGTAAGAGCTATTTTGCAATTGCTGTATCTACTTTATATGACTTTAAAGTAAAGATACACACTTCTTCACTTAAAAATCAAGTGTCATTTCTCTAGAAACATGTATAGTGAATATTTTTCCAGATGGTCATTGGTCAGTTTCAGAATATTTCAAGTTTACATTCTTTAGTGTGCAAAAGTTCACTAAACAGTATAACTGCCACATGTCTTAGTCACATTTCCATAAGTGAGACACAGTATCTGACACAATTTAAAGGAGGAGAGGTTTATTTGGGCTCATGGTTTCAATCCATGGTTGGCTTAATCCAAGACATAAACAGGATATCAGGGGAGAATGGTGGAGAACAAGGTACTCAACTGAAGCAGCCAGAAAGTGAATAGACAAGGGAGGAGATAGAGACAAGAGTAAACTCTTCCAACTCACACACACAGTGACTCACCGCCAATGAGGTCCAGCTCCTAGCAGCACATTCAGCTATTAAACTCATTAATGGATGAATCCATTGATAGTCGAGCACCCCAATCCAATCACCTTACAAATTCATAAGAGCATAAGGAGATATTTCAGATTTAAACCATAAAAGGCACACTAACAAAGAATTATCCAAAACTGAAGAAAAATACCCCCTTTCCAATATTTACAAAAAATACTTTAAATAATTTTAATTTAGGAGGTGGAATATCTGGACACTGAAAATTATAAATCATTAATGAAAGAAATTCAATAAGTCATAAATAAATGGAAAGATAGCTCATGTTCATAAATTGTAAGAATTACTGTTGGTAAAAATCCATACTGCCCTATTCAATTGACAGGTTCAATACAAACCTAAAAATTTTCATAGTCATTTTTTACATAAATAGAAAAATATCCTAAACTTTGTATGGAACCTCAAAATCTATAAAAGAAAAGAAATTTCAGCAAAAAGCTTCAAGTATAGTATTACTCAATTTTGAAGTTTATTATAAAATAATAGTGTTCAAAATCACACTGTTGTAGCACAAAAACAGCCACATAGACTCAGAGAACTGAATGGAGAGACTAGGACTAAATCCACGCATTTATGGGTTGTTTTTCAACAAAGCTGCCAAGAAACATATTGTGATAAGGATATTCTCTTTAATAACTATTGATCATAAAGCTGAATGTCCATAAAGAGAAAAATTAAATTAGATCATCATGTCACACCATATAAAAAGCAAAACAAAATGTATTAAAGACTTAAATGTAATACCTGAAACTGTAAAATTTCTGGATGAATACATTGTGGGGTAAACATAAAATTGTTCTGGGTAATTACTTTTGAAGATCATTCTGAATGTATAGACAACAAAAATTGTCCATATAAAAACCAAAAGGTTTTTATATAAAAACAGGGATATATCAAATTAAAATATTGCTGAAGAGTTAAAACATCACCAAAGAGAAAGAACAACTATTAAAATGTGAAAAAATACTACTTGCAAACCATAATCTGATAAATGATTACTATTCAGATATCAAATGAACAGGGAGGAAACAATTTGATTTAAAAATGGGAAAATCACCTGAATTTGTATCCCTAAAAAGAAGACATAAAAATACAGTAAACAGATGTGATAAATGCTACTCAACACTAGTATCAGCTAATTCAAATAACAGCCACAGTGAGATAACACTTCACAACTTCTGGAATGGCTACTATCAAAAAGGTAAAAACCAAGTCTTGGCAAAGATGCACATGTAACTCTGTCACACTGTTAGTTGAAATTACTTTACCTTGGTCATTATGGGAAATGTTTCTCAAAAATTTAAAAGTATAACTTCCATGTGATCTACAAATCCCTGTCCTGGGCAAATGTTCACAGGAAATGAAATCAGTAACATAAATAAATATGTACACTCTCCTTTGCATTGTAGTATTATTACCATTAGCAAAGAAATGGAATCATCCCGAATATCTGTCAATGGAAAAAAAATAAAATGTAGTATTTACATACAGTGGAATCCTGGTCAGTCTGAAGAATGAAAATAATGTCATCATTTGTGACCATATGGATAAATCTGCAGGACACATTGCACAATGTAAGTAAAATAAGCCAGACATATAAAGACAAATACAAGTACTATATAATCTAGAAATAGTGAATAGAATGGTGTCTATCAAGGGTTGAGGGAAAAGTAGGATAATTGGAGAGATATTTTTTAAAGGTTAAAAATTTTTAACTAAATAGGAGGAATAGATTTAATAGGTCTATTGTATAATATGCTGATTATAGGTAGTAACAATATTACATAGTGTATACTTGAAAATTTTCAATACAGTAATTTTAAATGTTCTGATCACAAAGAAATTATTTTGTGATGTACTATATATATTAAGTTGGATTTAGCCATGCCAGAAAGTTAGGCATACATATATCAAAACAGATGATTTGCATAATAGATAACTATAATTTTATCTCTTAATAAATGAATAATTTCTTATATAACTATATGTTAAGTTGAGACACACAAGAGACTTAGTATAGATACAAAAAGTACTTTTTCTTTGAGTTACACTCAAAATATTTACATTCCACAAATAATTTATCACATAATTGATATTCTAGGCAAAGAAAGGTAAAGGAAAAATACATCGGTTTTGTTTATATTTTACTTAAATCATCACATAATTGCTATGGCATGAAACGTTTAATCTTCATTTTACAGATTTGCAATCCTAATTGAGGAAAAATCATAAACAGGTTTTGCTCAGTCTTCCACAGCTAAATAAATAGGAATAAATGGATCTTGAATTAAAATCCCATAGACTTTTGTGTATTTTATAAGATTGGGAGGAAATATGTCTAATAATTTCATCAAATAAATCTAAATAATCTGTATTATTAGGCATTTGATAGCTACTTTAGGCAGTTTTATAAAGCCGAGGGAATCTTTCAAATTATAGATAAAATGTTACAAACACAAAAACACTTAAAAAAGACATCCTCTTTGTTATACATGATTCAATGTCTTTTCTGATTTTTGCATAATTTTATGCTGCATCAAGTCATGTTTGAATTTTTAAAAATCCTGTGGCACCACTAATGTAAGTTCCTTAGCTTATTTTGAATGGATGTAAACTTAAAGAGTGATTATTTGGTAGTTCCACTATTTCATTCTCTAAAAGATTTGGTATAAAGACTTACAACATTGTGGATGGATACCATGGAGCCCTGAACACATTGAATTTACTATGAAATTTTAATTACATTTTTAAAGTTCATTATTATGTATTAGGTGGTATGAATTGCTCTCCAGTTTTAATGATAAAGTTCTTTCTTAACTAACAATGAATGAACTGTTTTTAGAAAAGTAAAACAAGATGTTGAAATGTGTTTTGTCTTAGAAGCAAAAATGAGTTCAGCAGTAGATACTAGGTTGTCAGCAATAGTATTCAATCTATCTCCATATTCTTTCTTTCCCTAGAGTATTTTCTTCCCCTGCGTTTTCTCTTTACAGTGATTAATAACAATAGCTGTTTTCTCATAGCTGATTTCAATCCAAAATTCCTCTCTGGGTGTATCTTCAAGAACATTTGTTTTTATCACTTTTTGGCAGAATATTATAGTGGTATTTGATCTTTTTTCCATGATTGGGACTCCTGGGTGAAGAATTTACATCAAAAATACGTTACTCTAACAACATAAATCACGAGTAGGTCTCCTGGTAAATCTTAAAGAACAGGAAAAGCTTCCATGCAACAAGCTACTACAGTGACTGATGTGCTTTGTTTCTACCTGGGAGATTTGAAACATCAAACAAATGTTACAAGGGAGGACATGATGATTATTTACTGAAAGCAAAGAAATGTGGATTTCTAAGAATTTTTGTTCAGGATTTTAGAACGATAGGATACAAATACTTGTTCAGTTAGTAAAAATAGAGGTAATATTTTTTTCCACAGTGGTCTATTTCCATTGTTTTTTTATTAGGTTCTTTAATAAAATCATTCCCTTATACAATAAATAGATTAGATTCTAAGGAAATGTAAGTCATATTGAACATTCCCATTTTCCACAATGAACATGTTTAATAAAAATATTAAAGAATTACTTTTAATAAATATTAGTAGTAAAATTTGTGTACTTTTAATCATTTCTTTTTTTCATTTATTTTTGAAATGGTATAACTTTTATCCTACTTTTTTTTCCCCAGTGCTTGAGGATTGAACGCAGGACTTTGCACTTGCCAGGCAGGAGCAGTGCCACTAAGATACAGCCCCAAGCTATTCTAAATTTTAATAGGAGGAAAATACATCAATAAGCAACCAATAGCCATGTGTCTCACAACTTGGACATTTATTTTCTCAACAATACTTTGAAAAAATGTAATTTGGCAAACTTATAAGTTATATAAATTGACTGACTACTTTATTTACAGAAAAGAAACAGAATACCACATGGGCTAAACAACATATTTACCCATTTGTATATAACTGAAATCAGTTTTATTTTGACAATTACAATATTTTAAAGGATTACATAATTAAATGCAATATTTTCTTCTTTGGCAGCTATACCTCAAAGATTCTTCATTTTATATTTAACTTAGAGGCCCCGATTTTAACATATTTACTCTCTTGTTTTTATAGACATTTTATTCAAAGATACAACTTCTATCTTTCAATACATTTCAAGAGGAATGACATCTCTCTCTCAAATATCCCCACAGCACGTATTTTCCTTGAAGTTAGCAGTAGCAGATGTATTTTATAGCTTTCATATGCTAATTGACACAGTGCACATCTCAGATATGTTTTTAACATGTAGTGAGTCATATTCATTTCACAAATGATTCAGTATAATAAAAATATTCTTGGAAATTTCAATAGGGTTACCCATTCACTCTGAGTTAAAGTTTTTTAATTTAAATAAGAGATGTCATTTCATATTGTATAGTATGTTATATCCCATTTTGGGATCTTATTTTTCTCTGGAAACTCTTAAGGAGTACATTTAATTCTCCTTTATATCTCTAATATTGAATGCAATGCAGGGTGAGATATTAGTGTGTGGTGTGTTTTAATAAGCTCCTATTCATGAATAAAATTTCTGATTGGGAGACTTGGAATGCTTCATATTCATGACACAATGAGCAAGAAGTCCAGTGTCAGAGACAGCACTCTCTAAACATTCTGTTGTTTAAATTTGAGAACTATGAATATCAGAATTTACAGTTATTACACAAATTGTTTAACACAAATATTCATACATTTAATTGAAGATATCAAATAAAATAGGAAAATAAAATAAATTTTAAATTAAACATTTTAAATACAATTTTTTTCAATGTGATTATATATGATTATATATTTGTGTAGTTTTTATTAAAAGGATAGAAATGTGTCTCTCCTGTTTTTGTTGATTTTAAATTTTCTCTATTGTGATATATTCAGATAGATTAACTATGAATGATGTATATGCCAAATGGGTATGTTTTAAATATGTTGTAGTATATATTATACTGTACAATTGTGCATTATGTTGTATAACCTTTCATATCATATGTTATATGTGTTCACTGTACATGATATATCATATATTATAAATGGTTACTAAGTATTGTAGCTGCCATAGTATATGAAAAATGGTATCTGAAGCACTTAATATTTTATAGGATAGAGAGTTCTTATTTCCTGAGTTTCATAGATAAATTTAATAAGAAACAGAGAAGTAGCATGAATTGATCAAGACCCCTTAGAGCCCTCAAGGAAAATTGGAGATCAAACCCAGGCATCGGGCTTCATAGTACATTCCTTGTTCTGTACTACTCCATATGCAGGAGTAATGAGTTTGATTATACGCATTTTTAAACTGTATATTAAAAAAATTTCTTAGATATTGATTTTTTACAAAAGTGTTTTATGCAAAATTACATGTAGATAAGATGCCAATAAAGAAGCTTAGATTATTAAAAAATAGTATGCGGCTCTTAGTGTGGAATGTCAAAGCGATTGATGTCAAGATCTTCCTGGAATATTCCTCGAGTAGGTTTCTGAATGTGTCTTGCTGGTCATAGGGATGTGGCCTTTGAATCTATGTCTGGTCATTCACCCCTTCATTGCTGACATGGTGCCCTTACTCTTCTTCCCCGCCACCATGAACTAAGCATTTTTTCTTCACCATTCCTTTGCTCCATAATCTATCTCCCTTAAAATCAGCCAACCACAGTCTGAATCTCCCCAATCCTGGAGCTAAATGAAGCCTCTTGCCTTGCAGAGATTGATTGTTGTGTCCAGCAACAAAAAAGGTGACTAATAAATGTTAATGACAAATACAAACCCTGTATTTCCAAGAAAGGCATAATACCTGATGTCCACACTAGCTCTCTTACCTTCCATTTAAAGGAAATCATTTTTATTTGCTCATGTAATTTAAAATAAGCTGTATCAATTTTCTATGCCTAATGAAAATTTTAAGATATTTAGTTTTTATGTGATGTCTCCTTATTTTGCAAGAATTAAGCTCTTAGAGTCATTTGAAAATTCATATTTGTCAATATAACTTATTGAAATAATTGATAAACCCACATTTTAATTCCTTTAGTCTACTCCAAGAGTCATAACAATCACTGGATTTTTCAGTATTAAAAAACTGTAGTCCATTTTACTTGCTGGAGGACAAATTGAATATGCTTTAACTAAGGGTACCTGGAATGTATAGCATTTTGATATTAATTTTCCTGCTTATTTATCATCTTCTTGTGTCTACATTTTAATTGGGTTGTCTATTAATGAGCTCTAAGAATTCTTTATCTATTCTAGTCATAGGTTATATGCATTGTAAATATGGTCTGTTTAAGGACTACTTTTCATTTTAATGATGTCATTTAAAGTTCTAAATTTTGATGGAATTTCATTTATCAATTTTTTTTCTTTTATACATCATGTTTTTTGTATCCTAGGTAGTTCTTGCCTACCCTGAATTCATAAATATTTTCCCTTATAATTTCTTCTTAAAGTTTTATACTTTTAGGCTTTCTTATTTAGGTTCATAGATCCCTTCAAGTTATTTTCATGTATGGAAAAACAGGGTTGAGGTTAATTTTTTATATATGGATACCAGGTGTTCTAGTGCCATTTGCTGAAGATACTATCTCTTCCTCAGCTCTTGAATCAAGTTTATATTCTATAAAATGCTAATGTCAAGTAATCTTTCAAAACTCAGTGGACTATATAGATGTGGTTCTATTTCTAGATTCTCTGTTTTATTCAAATGATCTATATATCTTTCCTTACACCAACACTGCCTTGATTACTGTAGCTTTAGTAGAAGGCTTAAAATTGGGTGCTAAACGTCTTCCAACACTGTTTTTGTTTTTGTTTTTGTTTTTGGCTTTTCTGGGTCCTTTGTACTCCTACCTAACTTTTAAATTTCAATATCCAATTCTTCATTTATAGAAAGTATACACAGACTTGAATTTTTATATATACCTTGTGTTTTCTAATCCTGCTAAATTCAAATACAAGTTCTAGGGGCTCCTAGAGATTTCTTAGTATTTTCTCTGTAAATGATCATTTCATCTACATATAAAGATTTTGCTTCTGCCATGCCAATCCTATCCTAGTTGTGTCATTTTATTGCCAGACTATTTTGGTGGGGACTAGGTTTCAAAGTTTAATGGACAGATAAAAAGTAAGCATATCTGCCCTTGTTCCCCACCTGAAGGAGAAACCATTGTATCTTCTCCATTCATATAAGGTCTTCTCACTGGAAGTATGGAGTACATGTCTTTAATCTGTTGAGAAGATTCTGTTCTATTTCTAGTCTCCTGATAGCTTTTACCATGAACAGCTGTAGAATTTGGTCCAATACTTTTTCTCCAACTAGTGACAGGATCATATGGGTTTTTCCTTTCCTCTGTTAAAATGATGACTTTTGGGGGTTGATCTTCCAATGCTGAACCAACACTGCCATCCCTATAACAAAACCACCTTCTACATCCTGCCACATCTGACTTCTAACGGTTTGTTTTGTTAAACAAATTTCTATCTATGCTCATACTTTTTTCTTCTATTATCTTTATCCAATTTTAGGATTAGCATAATGTTGAGTTCCTAAAATGAGGGGAGAAGTGTTCCTTCTTTTTTCTGCTTTAATTGTTTGATATAATTTATCAATTAAAATGTTTATGAGCCTGCTGTTGTCATATAGGTAGGTTTTCAAGCTAGGAATATACTTTCTTTAATAGTTGCTATTCAAATTTGATATTTCCTCCAGAGTTAGTTTCATTAATTTGTCTTCCAAGGTAATTCTTAGAAGTTGTCAAATTTATTTCAAAACAGATTTTTGTAATATATCCTTTTAAATTCTGTAAAATCTGTGGTAATGTCTCCTAGATCTTAATATTGTAATTTAAAAAATGTATAACTGATATTGTGTAACAGAAAGAAAAGGTCTAAAAGAGCAGGGGAATTGGGAGGGGTAGGGGAAGGGAAAAAAGGGAAAGGAAAAAATATGAGAAGAGGAAAAAAATGGAAACAAAGTCTTTTCAAATAGGGAAGGGTGGAGGGGGTGAAGGGAGGGCAGGGGAAGGGGAAAAAATAAGAACCAAGAGACTCATGTAATGGTACAAGATCCCAATGATGAATGTAACTGTATTTTATACCTAAAATGTACCAATAAAGTTAATGGGGGAAAAAAATTTCCTGCTTATTTTTAATTTATTTCACTTTTCATGTTTCATGCTAATCATAGTATGTATATTTAAAGTAATTTGCTTATAGCAAAATTCCAATAACCTAGCACAATTGAGCTCCAAGTGCAAACCATCAATGATGTTCATATGCCATCGTCTCACTACAACTCTTCTTTCTTGAAATGTTATATTCAATTTTAATTGTTCCTAGGTTTCTCAAAAAGACATTTTACATGTAACTGAGCCTCAGATATTCTCATTTGTCAGGTAGTATTTACTAAGTGAAATTTAAATGAAAGCTACTTATACTTTATTATTTAGTTGAGTGGCATTCATTATTGGCTAGATTGATGACATCATATATATATCATGTATATGTGTATGTGTGTGTGTGTGTGTATCAAAGATTTTCTAACATATATTCCGAATATAGTAGATCTTTTCTACAGGGGAAGTGAAAAACTATAGTCTGTATCTCCAAATAAAGCTACTTTGTGATATTTTCTTTCCATATAAGTAAAAATATTTTAAATTTTTTTAATTTTTGGAAGTTACTTCAGCATCATTCTCAACATGAAGAAAATCTGGCAAATATATAACATTTAAAATAATGAAGATCATACAGCAAGCATCCAAAAGTATGTTTATTATTTCTGTTCTTGATGCTATTGTTGATGTTACTATCATCCTTATTTGCAAAAGGCAGAGAAGCAATTATTAGCAAATTAAGAATATTCAACTATTTAATGTGCTTGAAAGTACATAGACATATTTTAATGTCAATCTGCTAAAGTGAGAAAGTATTAAATTATTTTCCTTTGTTCATCACTTTTAAAACTCTCTATACATCTCAGCTTCTTATATGCACCATACTTTTTCACCATATAATTTACAACTAAGAAGTATCAGAAAATATGCACCATTAAGTCTCATTTCAATTCTTAAAGGAAATCTTTAAGTATTCTACTATAGGACCTATTACTATTGCTAAATTTACTGCTTCAGAAGGAGTTTATGAATTATAAGTGGAAAGTTTTAAAGAATTATACATTGTTATAAAGTAACCCATGGTTTGCATTCCAGAATACAATCTGCCTTCATCAAAATGTTATAGTCTAAGTACTAACTCATAGTTCAATGTCCAAGATGTATCACAAAATACCTATGGCAGTTAGTATATTTTATAACCATCTGCTTTCTCTTCTGTTCTCAAAAGTTGGCACAAAACACCTCTTCAGCAATCAGGATACACAAAGTTATCACTTTTTCATTCATTCAATTAGCAGGTAAATATTGGGCGTTTACCACATTATAGTGACTGTTCCAGGAACTTCAGATCCTTCCCTGAATAATAGAATAATCAAAAGGTTTCACAGTAAACTAGAAGCTCGTAACGGAGCAGTAAACTCGAAAGGGAATAAATGGAGCAGGCCAAGTTGGATCAGGTTTGCCAGTCTGTTAAAAGGATGGCAAAAGGTCACATTAAAAAAAACAAAAGGTGGGGAGGCATCTTTGAGAGGATGCTATTTGTACAAAAACTTGAAAGAAGAAACTAGCTCTGTGGATATCAGAAGAAAGTGTTCTCCAGGTAGAAGGGGGCATGCAATGCAAAGGTTTGATAGCTAGGATGTATTTGACCATTTCAGGCACATCCAATCTATTATGTAGGTGAGGAGGTAATTAAGAGAGGACAGAAGTCACACAGGAAATTGTCTAAGGGTGCAGAGATTCTGTAGACCTCTGTGAGAGTCTAGGCCTTGATGCTGGAGGGATTAGGACCCCAATGGAGAATTTTAGGCAGAAGATTGGCCTCTTCTATGTTTTAGAAAGATTTTTCTGGTCATTGAATTAAAAATGGTTTCATGGAGGATGAGAATAGTAGGAGGATGACTAGTTAAGATTTGTTCAGGATACCAGCACTACAGCCACAGAAAAGTTTATGAAATAGTAAGATTTGGGGATAACTTTGACGAGATTTGATAAAAGATGAGTAAAATATATATGACTGAGATTTTTGGTCTGATTAAATGGAAAAATGCAATAGTCATTAATTGAGATGGCAAACAATGACCCAACAAGATTTCTGCAGTATGAGATCGCACATTACAACGCTTGTATTCCAAATAATACAACTATGAAAATATGTTTGAAAAATATATTGGATTTTCTCAAAGATCTACTAGTGATCATTTTTGAATGCTGACTGATCATTACAGTTTGTAAGCCTTTTGAAAGGTGTGAGTTAACTAATAAGCTGGTAAGATTTTCATATGATTTTTGTCTAGGTCCTAGTTCCACTGGGACGTTACTGATCTATCACAGGCTAAAGCAGTGTCACTGAGCTGCCTGTTTAAACTGTCTGTACTACTCTTCCACCTAGGTGGAGAAAATACAACTTTAATTTCAATGATAATATGCTTAAATCTCAATAAGGAGAAACATCAAATGTTCATGGTAAATTTAAATTTTGATCAACAATATATTCCCTTTCAAGTACACTGAGATTTTTGTCATGATATATGTGTTCCATTTACTAACACACAATTGAGAAAGTGCTCTGAAACCAGATATGTCTGGAGATTTTTCTTTTTCTTTTTTTTTTTTTTTCTACTTGAAAGATTCTCTTGGTAAATCACATTGATTTCAATCCTGTGAATAACAATGTGATGGCGAATAGTTAAGAATGGAGAATACAGAATATAATAAGGTGAAATAAAGTAAAATCCACATTAGTAGCATATAGTTAGAACCACATTAGTTGCTATAAACAAGTAAGTGTGAAGAAATACTGTCTTTGAAAACTTACTGCAACTTAAATAGGAGGGATATCTAATTAATATTGTTAAGAAACCATTCATGTTAAATTATCTGAAAGCTTGTTTATTTCGTGTGTGAAGTATAAGATCATTGAAAACATAAACTTACTATATTCTAAACATCTCCTCTGTCTGATATCATTACCTGCAACTCTCCTAGTGAAATATTTCTGTAAACAAAAAGTAAAATAAAAAGATCTATGTTCTTTTTATTTTGCTTTAGTGGAGAGTATATAACTTATTTTATACTTTTTCCAGTTATTTGTCTGACTGAACTGTGGGCTCTGGTATGTTTGAAATAATTGATAGAGTTTGCCTAAGAGAAATCTGCAGTCAGCAACCTCAATTCTATTTCTGTCTCCCAGAACAGGGCCAGAGAGTTTTGTTTAAGATAAAAAGATATTTTTTTTGCCTATCTTTTTATCTGCATATATTTTCCCAAAAGGACATGCAAGAACATTATCCAAGAATGTCAGGAAGAGCAAGAGAATAAAATGTTTTCTTTATTAGGACAGTGCCTAAATCAATTAGAGGGAACTTAATAACCAAGAATGAAAATACTCTCTTTCAAACCACTGAAATAACTATATATGTGAAAATAGCCATCCTTATAATCTCTACTTCTATGGATTCTAGCAAGAACAAAATCCTTTACCTATGTATATGTTTCTATATGCAGGTAATTTTAAAGGACAATTCTGCTATGTGTATAAGAAATATTAGAAAATATTTTATACATATCTCTAAAATACATATATATAGTTAGAAATTTTTGAAAATATCTTTGCTATGTTAATTATCTTTAAATGCTAGAAATGTTGGAGAAGATTATGTATACATGCATAGTTAGAAATGTTAGAAATTACTATCTTTTCAAACATTTCTAGCATTTAAATATAGTTCTATGTAATCAGTTATTAAAATCATAATTCTCTAAGACTATATATGTATTATTTAGTGTTAAATAGAGGAAGAGAATTAATATTAAAGAACATGGGCTAGGGATTTAACTCAGTGGTTCTGCCGCCTGCCTCACAAGCTCAAAGAGTTCAATGCCTGGTCTTCTCCAATATATATAAGGAATTTATTAGGAAACCATCCCAATGGTCGTCTATTCTTGTTCAAGTTTACAAATCACAATGTGTAATATGGATTACGCTAAGCAAGATTAGATTTTTTTTCCCTTAAGATCTTTAAATAGTCTTCACAATGTATGTAATTATTAAATATAATTTACAAGTGTTGTGCCTACCCTGATTCTGCCCACATTTCTGTGACTACTAATCTATTTAGAGATTTAATACATGTTTTTATTCATTAATTTTATTGGTATATTTAAGTATACAATATGATGACATTCATCTTTGGGAATTTGTACTTTTACATGATATACCTTAGTTCTTATTTTTTCCCTATTCCTCTGCCCTCCCTTCACTGCCTCCACCCCTCCCTATTTTCAAGGACTGTGTTTCCATTTTTTTTCTTTTCTCATATTTATTCCTTTCCCTGCTTTCCTTTCCATTATTCCTCCCATTTCCCCTTCCCCTTTGAACCTTTCCCCCCTATTTCACATTATCTATTATACATTTTGATCCTATTTACACTTTCAGTTTCTCACATCAGAGAAACTATTTGGTACTTACACGTGTGTGTCCCATTTATTTCACTTAAGAGTATGGCCTAAATATGCATCAGTTTAGCGATAAATGTCTCTAATTTGTTATTCTTTATGGCTGAGAAATATTCCATTTTATACATTTTTGATGTCACATTTAATGTCCTCAATGACATTCCTTTGTGACTTATGTGATTCTATCCAATATCAGTATGTCACTGGTTATATTTTGCAAGGTATCAGCCTTCTAATTTACACCATTGATACTTGTTTTTTTTTTCCTACCTGTAAAATAACTATAAAATTTACATTTTCATTTTTCTTTATTCCCACTTATTCTCAGTGTAAGCAATTTAACCAGGCTCTCTTAACTTTTTTTTCATCCATGTCCCTCTGCTTTTTGTTGTTGTTTTTCTTAATTGATTAGTAGGCATAAGTGCTTACATGGGCCAAAGACACAGTAAAGTGATCATGTACAAAAAAGATTTTCTACCAAGTAGCATTTCCTTTTGCATTTTCAAACATTTCCTGGAATCCTATGCATTCTTTTGGACCCCTTTTTCTCTATTCCCATCCTCACTATTTTCAAATCTTGGTTAAAGCTACCTCTTCATTACCAATGCAATTGACAGTGAAAAATGGAACTTTAAAATTTAGATTGTTTTTAAAGATAAGCAGCTTCTCCACACTTCCTCCTGCAGAGCAAATAACCAACATCTCCTGCTCTCCTCAGCCCAAAAGAAGAGACAGAATATGCAGATGCTGTCACCAGAAGGTCATAGGCCTGTTGTCTTTCCACTAGAAAGCGGAAGATGATGTGAATGATGGAAAGGATAGGCAAGTGTGGAGGTCTACATTATCTCTTTGCATTTCCCTTTCAGTCTTCACACATTCCCTTATTATATAAGACCCTTACTCACTTAGATGCACCTAATGGGGCCATCTATTTCCTCAGAGCTAGCTTAGAACAAATTCATTTTCCATTTAACCAAAATAAGCAGCCTTCCTTGATTTGATCAGCAACAACAAAATAGAGTTGGTGACAGAACTAGAAACTAATTTCACCTATACTGCTCTATCCTAGATCCCAACACTGTCTAAGCTGAACTACTGGGACAGGTTCCTAATAAATGTTCTGCTCTCAGTCTAACTTTAATAAATTCCTTACTCCTACAGCAGCCAGAGTCCTGGACATAGACATAAAACCATATGCATCATGCTCCTCATTAAATTCCTTGTTAGAGTTCATATAATGGTGTGCAGTATAGCTAGTATTTCTCTAATCTTTTAAATTGTCCAATGTCTCATGCTATCGCAGATGCTAACTTCTCCAAAATTTTGTCTTGCTACCAACTCTATTCCTTACCCTGATTTCTCTCTCTATTCCATCAAAGGTACTGTAACATTTCAATTTTCAATTTCACCCCTTGTGTCATCATGTTAAAATGTATAAATGTATACTGAAATATTTGATTCCTCAGTAGACTTTCTCTAATCTGGGCCTCCTCCTCAGCCTTTCCCTCTGCTTAAAATCTCTAGACCCACTCTGTGTTATGTTTGATAAAATCTTTTTTGTTCTTCTCCTCTTGGCTTATCTAGTGTGATTTTTCCTCTGGAAACATTTCCTTCACTCTAGTGCATGGAGTCTATGGTGGATGCTTTTCATTTCCCATGACATCTGCATTGGCAACTACTGCAATATTTACACACTTTATTAATAGTGTTGAGATTTTGTTTTGTTTTTATTTTTCTTTACACTTACTTTCATAAGAGTTCTTATAAATATTGAATAAATTTGAGATTTTCATCTTAATCACTCAGGTCATCTGTAATATCCTATGGGACTTACTATATTTGTGGATTTCTATAATTATGTCATAAATTATGATACAAAAAGATAGGTACATAGATAGATAATGGATAATATAAAAAGATAGACACATAGATAATGTTTTATAAGTCATAAGAGGAAGTATATAGTCTGAGAGACTCTTTATATTGATCGCTTTCCCATTTTATAATATACTGGATTATAGCTATAATAAATTAGCATAAATTCAGTAAATTATTAATGGAGATCACTAGAATTTAATTTTAATATATATTTTTCAAATTGCTGTCTAACAATAATATGCCAATTTAAACAACCATATCTAACATAAATGCAAAATTCTCTGTTCCCTCAAAAAAGGGATTACACATATTTAAATGTTTACTAATTGTATACTATGAAGTGTTATATAATTATAATTTCTTTCTGAATTAATTGTATAAAGCACATATTTCACCTATTCTTATTTTTATTTTCTCACTTATCTGTTTTTTGTTATTCATTTTCCAGTTCACTAAATTGTAGTCATAACTACAAAATTTATAGCTATTGTATGTACTAAGAACAATAACTTTCATTTGTGCTATATGTTCTTAAAATTTGTGTGACTATTTTTCATGTGTATTGAGCTATTTTCCTTAATACTTTCCTGCTTGAATTAATTAATACGCATTTTACTAATTTTTATTGTGATAAGACATATACAATTATAAATTTACATTCTTAACTTTTTTTAGGTATACAATGCAATAATAGGTGATTTTGAAGTAAAGAATAGTTTGTGAACTACCAATAAGTATACATCTTCCACCACTAGACAGTGAAATATGTCAAAAAATAACCCCCCCAAAAAACTAAATTATGTAAGTTTTTATTTTTATTTTTTTGCCTATTGGTGTTTTGATCCATTTCTCTAATTAATAAAGTGTATAAAATTAAACTGTTAATACAATTTATTTACATAATTTTCCAAAATGAGTATTCTATCATCAATCTAAGCCATACAGACTCAGTTATATTATATTTTGATGAAATACATTTGTAATAAATTTATTACTGCTGTACAAAACTTATGGACCATGCATTCATTGTTCCTCAGGTCTGATAGCTTGAAGATTCCATAGGGATCATAAGTTACAAAACATCTGGTTTAGTCAATTTGGGCTGTTATAACAAAATACCAGAGATTGAGTGTATGATAAATAACAGAAATTTAATTTTCACTGATTTGAAGTCTGGAATTCCAAGACTAGAGTGATAGCATGTCCAAGTTCTGATGAGGGCCCTCTCCTGATTGCAGCTTAAAAATTTCTCTTTGTATTCTCTCATGGCAGAAAGAAAATGAGAATTCAATAGGATCTAGGTTATAAGGGTTTTAGACTCATTCATGTGAATACTGCTTCATGACCTAATAAATTTCCAAAGCCACTGTATTCAAATACCTCATACTGAAGATTAGAGTTCAAAATACTGATTTGGGGGACACAGAAATTCATAACATTATAAATTCCATACACCATCCTTTAGGTTTCTTTATTCATTGATTATTTATAAATAATCACTAGAGAGATAAGAAGCATTAGAGGATATAGCCACATAACTAAAACAAGACTGATATGTAATTTTTATTTTCTACATTTTTCCCTTCACTTCTGTAAGTGCTCAATAAAATATCTCTTATTTCTAAAAATGAGGAAACAGAAGCTTTTGGCTTTTCTACTCATTTATTTGTATTGATTTTGTTGTCTTTTTCCTCTTTTGTACTTGCTTTCTGTTTTTCTTCTTCATTTGTTTCTTCTGTTCTTCCCTTGCTCACATGCAATGCTGCACTTGCTTTTCTTTATTTGCACAGTAAAACTGCCTCTGGCTCCCAGTCAATATTTACTTCATGTGTGGGGGACAAGTGCTATTTGTTATATGCAATGTTGCTGTTTTCTATTATTGGAAAAGTCAAATAGTGAATATATTCAGCCAGCATTTTTTCCCAGCTTATCTGGACAGAGATGTTTATTCCTCAAATTTCCTTCAGAAGGTGATTTTAAGCAAGCTCAGGCTCTGGCCCTCAACTGGATAGGATTTGGTTTTGCAGTTCAGACATGCACTAATTTAATTTGCTGAACTTTTACCTTCTTGTCTCACTTTCTAAAAACACTTAACCAGGGGCCAGTCATTTTATCTTCAAGGTCTTCAAGTCCCTTGTGGCATGTTGTACTAATAGAATGCATTCAAACTATCAAACACATAGGCTCAAATAATACTTACAATATTAAGGGAGAGATTCACTGACAAAGTAATGTTTGGGAAATATGATTAAGAAAAATAGCTTAAAGTGCACCGACTTCAAGCAATAATTTAATGGAAGGACTGAAGTATTAGTATTTTTTAAGTTCATTTTTATTTAAATAACTACCAGTGAAAGTGGTATCCTTGACATCTTGTTTAATTAGCATACTACACTGCAATAAAGTAATAACACAACTTATGGTTTCTCTGTGAATTTCTGACCTAGCCATACATAGTGATTGTCTTAAGAATATTCTTTCATTATTCAACCCCATATACATCTTCAAATAGGTATTTTCTCAAAATTTCATTCAACTAAATTTTAGACTTTTGTATCATCATATATGTATATTCATTGTATCTGAATTATTTCTTCAATGCCTCCTGACTAGGAGTTTGTGTTTCTTCCTCCTAGGCACATTTTTTACTCCAGTTTTTGATAGGGTGAAGTTACTTCTTGAACCAACTTATTTTGAAATAAAATTTAAATGTTGACTTTCAGAGAGTTTAATAATGCAAAACAGATGCTTTGTGCTGCTCTACATTCTTTTAAGTATGAAATTACATTCTCTAAATGTTCATATATGAAAATGATATACAGATAAATACTTTGCTTTTCTACAACTTTAAAAAGTATAGCTGTATAAACTTTAATTTTGATGCATTAAGGGAGTCAACTTTGAGTACAAATTAGCTGGATTAAAATGATGAATATTTTCATAAAAAGGATTTTCTTTCCAAAACCTCAGGCACAAATTAATTCAAAATGTTAACTTACTTTTGAGCATAAGTGAGCTACAATTGAATATATAATCCCTAATTCAATTCTTACCTAGGTGTTTTGGACTCAAATTATTTTCTAGCTGCTCTTGATAACTACATTGAATTGGCTTTGGAAATGGAATCAAAGTCAAGTGCAAACTCTGAAAATGAACATCATATTTCCATAATTACCTAGGCTATTTACAAGAAAGTATATGTACACATAAGTGTTATTTTTAGAGCTTTTGAAACTTTGAGCCTGTATGAGTAGGCAGGTAATTGACTGCAAAAGTGGAATAGTGATAACATTCCCTTTTTTTCAAATCATCTACAATTTCACTCTATTTTTATACATTTTGTTTTACATAGATATCTTCACTCATCTGTAAAACTTAGGTAATAAAAATGTATATGTATTTTTATTTTGTGTTCTTTTTCCAAGAGTCCAAAATAATCTCTTATGGGATTTGTCTCTAAATTTTAAGATGTAAATGAATAGATGGAACCTACTTATATGGATCCTCTCAAAGCACTTAAATCTAAGAAAAGTCATATTTATTTACATTTATAAATAAATTTGAATCTTTTCTCCACTATTGTCTAGGATTAACATTATGTTTAACTTTACCCATGGCTGGCAGATGAGATTCTTCTCTCTTTGAGAATTATAATGAATAAAGAAAAGGAAAAATAAAAAACTAAAACCAAAACTAAAGAAAATGGCAAATGAGCAATCCAGAAGAATTGGTTAAGGAACTCTGATCTTCATTTTGCCATGAGCATTTCCCAACAGTGGCTTTTCCAAAATATAGTTTGATTGTATTATGAGATCACCCAAATCCTTATTATCATCCCCAAAATCTTCTAAAACAAATTAAATCATTTTCAGTGGTTTGCCATGAAAAATCAGTTTCAAGAAAATGGATGTTTTCAACATCTGTTTCTAAATAACTACTCATTAGTAAACATCTTCCAATGAGGAATTATAATGCCACACTTGTTGAAATTACTGCAGTCCACTAAAGATCGGTGTACTTTTGTCAACGATAACTATTACCTTTATGCCAACTTAACTGTCACTGTGCCTTTAAGACTAACTGCTTAAAGAGCAATTTCTCCCAACAGAAGTTCATCCTATAATCTTAGAGGCATTTTGTGAGGTGTAAATTGTTCAGACACTCAACCTATTACTCCATTTACCTATCTTTGGAGATTTAAAATATTTTATGATATTGAGATTAGCCTCTCACCTTAATTTTGCTCGGGATTTGAAATCAAGAAATGAGACTTGAGGACACTGAAAGACCACGCAAACCATCTGGTAAATTAAAGACCAATTAATTATTTGACAATAAACATAGTTTTAGGAATACAGATTGTTTTCTTAAGTGTGTGGATGAACTCATTATAGTGCTGGCTCCACAGATGATTTGCATTTCCTGTCACTTCTTATGCTTTTTATGTGGATCTAAGGATAGGAAATACACTCTATAAGAAAATATTAGACCACTGTTTGTAATTCTTTCTTCCCAAGATAAAAATACAAATCGTCTTGTACACTTCAATAAACTGAATAAAAAGCAGAATTACCTAAAACTATTACCATGTAAAACTTATGTAATTTTAATCATTGGAGTGTTCATTACTTTATATCTTATAAATTATCACAGAAAAGAAATAAATATATGAGTATACATTTCATATATTTTCATAGGTTTTTAGTTTTCACCTATGGGTAAGATCCCTATGAGACAATAGATTCTAGCAAATGAATATGAAATTCAAGTAGTTTTTTTCCTATGCATTTTTGTCAAACGAGGACAGGAAAACAGGCAAATGGACCTGAAAATCAATTAGTTTTTGTGGTTTTGCCAAAGGAGGATAAGAAACCAGGTGAAAGGCACTTAAGGAAAGAATAGACATTTTTTTTCAGTTTCTTAACACTAATATGTAAAAAGTGGAGTTTAAAAATCTTCCAAGAAAGTAGCAGGAAATATTGCAAATGCTTACTTGGAATCCCTGAAAACTGTGAACAGAGTGCAGAGGCAAGTCATAGGTATACACCTTTTAAAAACACAGCAAACCAGATTTGAGTCAGCTCCATCCTTGTCCTTGACTAGATGCTCTGCCAGCATTCCATCCACCTTTCAGAAAATAGGGCAAAATTCATTCAGAGTAAACATAGTTTATTTTATTTAATTGGCAACATAAAATTGAATTATATTTTAGTAAGCATGACAATGTAGGACCCATTTTTTTCCATTAAGTTTATTGGTGCATTTTAGGTGTACAATACAGTTACATTCATCGTTGGGATCTTGTACCTTTACATGATGTATCTTGATTCTTATTTTTTCCCCATTCCCCTGCCCGCCCTTCACCCACTCCACCTTCCCTATACAAAGGTTTTGTTCCCATTTTTTTCCTTTTTTCATATTTTTTCTTTTCCCTTCTTTCATTTCCCCAACCATTCCCACTTCCCCTACTCCTTTAGACCTTTTCTTCCTATTTCACAGTATCAATTATACATTTTGATCCTTATTTACACTTTTATTTTCTCATACTGGAGAAACTATTCAGTATTTACACATGTGTGCCCTGTTTACTTCACTTAACAGTATGGCCTTAATGTGCATCCACTTAGCTATATATGTCTCTAGTTTTTCCATTCTTTATGGCTGAGAAGTACTTCATTTAAAAAAAAAAACCCAAAAACACATCTTCTTTATCCAGTCTCCAGCTAATGGGCAATTGGGCTGTTTCCAAGTTTTAGCTATTATAAACTGTGCCACTACAAACATGGCTGTTGATATATCACTATGATATGATCCTTTTAATTCTTTTGAGAAGATACCCAGCAGAGAAATAGCTGGGTGTAGGACCCATTTTTAAAAAGCAAGTGATATACAAATATTTGGTGGTGGCCCAGTTTTTAGAGTTGTCAAATATGCTCTTTATTTTTAAAAAAATCACGCTTAATACATTAAAATATCTTCGACATAATAGAATAGTAGAATTTCATGAAATAACTTGAATCTACAGTCTACAAGAAAACAATAAAATATTTATAAAATAAAAAAGAACATAATAACGAAAAAATAAGAATCACCGAATGGACATGCCAAGGTGGGATAATAAAAGACATTGTTAGCTGATGCTGTAGCAAGACAAAAGTGTGAAAATTACTTGAGTTGTGATGCAGATAGCAAAGACAATAGTAAATCTAAAAATGAAAAGGAAATATGTACAATATGTATGATATACATAGAAAAAATACATATACATCGTATGGGACACAAATGATGATTGTACTCCACTTGTTTTTTGAGTCCCACAGGGAAGAGTGAATGGTGCTGAAGCAATATTTGAAGACAACAAGGTTAGAATTTTACAAGAGTGATAAAAAATACTGAGCCATATATTCAATGACTAGAAACCTAGAGAATGAAAAGAAAAAGAAGTAAAAACCTAAACTCACTCGTTAAAACCTCTGAAAACTTATAAAAATCCTAACAAAGAAGCTTGCTAACTTCAAAAACAAAACAAAAAGACAACGGAATGCATACATGTAAAGTCAGAACACATGAGATTGTTTTTAAACTTATAAAAGGAAGCAACTTCTCTAATTCTAAGTGAAATATTTTTCAATATTGAATGGGAAATAGAAACATTTACAAATAAGAACCTCAGGAGATTTCCCTCCAGAAGATTTTTAATAAATATATAAAATGAAAAAATATAGCCCCGATTAAAACAGAAAAGTTAAGATAAACACTGGAGCAACTGAAGGTGTGTAGAGATAATATGCTTCACTATGGGCTATACGGAATATTGTATTACACTTTAGACTTTTAAACACATTGAAAAATAACATTGGTGACAATAACAAAAATTGAGAAGACATGAAGACAATTAAATTATTTAAGATTTCCAGTACTGCCTTAAAGATAAATAACATTTTATTACTAAGAACATTAGTAAATTAATCATTATTCATTCTTCATTAATATGAATGATAATAAAATATTGATGCATAATATTTATAAAACTAAGCACTAATGAATATTAAAAATAAACAGTTATGAGATAAATGGATTCATTGTTAACAAGAGTAACCTAAAATAAAAACAAAAAAGGAAAAGGAGGATAAGAAATAAATGAATTGACAAAAATAAGTAGTACCAAGCTAGTTATAATCAAAATCTTTACACTTATCTGTCCTTCATTCTTAAATCTGCTCCTATATATTGAATGTAGTAAAAGAAAAAGATGGGTGTATTCTCATTTCTTTTAGCAATCTATATCTACATATATCTATATCCATATGTGTAGATATGGATATAGATATATATCCTGTTTTAAAGTTGATCTCAAGGTATTAAAACCCAAGTTTTTGTTTCCTTGTGGTCAAAACCCAGTTTATTCTTCAGTGACTTGAGACTCATCTCAACAGGATTTTCTTTGAAAAAGAAACTGAGACTGTTCCTCAACTCATAGTGTCCCCTACTAGTTTTCATTCACCACAGCCTTCATTTCCACTGGGCTTTCATGCACTACTTGATGAAGTATTTTATCCATGATCAAAAAGCTCCTGGCATTTCCTCCAAATGACAGGAAATAGTTTTAAAAATCTGTAGGACATCCTACTTATTTGGATATTTATACATCATAAAATTTTGAAGGTACTATACATTTATTTTACTTAATATCAAATAATATATTTAGAAAACAATTCACATGTTATAAACTATTAATTTAGTATACATACATATCTATAGATTATAAAATTAATCTCTTCTGGAGTTTGTGTTTCACATTTCATTCACTTCTGTAGATTTTGTTCTTGCTGTTGCCATATAACAAACTCAGTGTGCCTGCCTCAAATTTCTCTCACTACCTATAATTAGGCCAGGTCTCTGAACTTGGTTCTTTTCATAAGCAAACAAAATTTCTTTGTCTTTTCCTATCTAGGGCTGTCACATTAATGTCTTTTTTATTATTCTTGGTACAGAGCTCCTGCTGAATCAGGCAGTGGTAGAATTAAGGAAGATGGATCTTCAAGTCAGCACAATGGTAGCAGGCCTTGCTTCATCATGGAAATTACCATACCTGTTTCCTAAAACAATGGAAATGAGTGTAATTTAAAAGTTCAGAGCATGACTTCTAGAGGCAGGTCCTAAAGATCACTTCAAACTCTTATTTATTAATTAAATAATACTAAGAATTTTACATGTCTTAATACTCTCAGATTTTTTAATTAGGGAAAAGTAAACAATTGTAGTGAATACAAAAATATTTTTGAGGGTGAAATTAAGCAATGTACTTAATGTGTTTACAGTAGCTATGAAACTCAATAAAAGCTAATTTCCCCATTTCTCATTGAACTTTTAGAGATTATGTACCAAATTCATGTCCAAAAGTGACAATTTTGAAGTAATTTTTTAATTAATTACAAAATAATGAAATAAAATGTTTAAAACAGTAAATATTGGTGTAGCCCAAAAATTGAGTTTTCATTTTCATCTCAGTAAAATCTCAGGAAACATTATGGAACATGATGCCTTTCATTCTTACTTGTAAGCACTTGCACTTTAAGTTACTTGTGTGATTTCAAATTCTAGATGATAGAGAGGATAGTGTGTGACCATGAAGTGCTGATTCTTAAATAAATGGCAAGTGCTTCTTTTTATTTTTTGAAGTATTGAAGAGTGAGTTCTTTAAAAGAGAAATGACTGTCTTTATGCTGACCTACCTCTTTCAGTTTCTTGTGGTTTCCTGTTTATACACTGTGTGAGTCTTGGTAAATGACAAAAGGCAATTCTATTCAAACCTTTAGGGGGATATCTTTGAGCAAATAATTTCCTCTAATAAACTGATCTTACTTATTCTTAAAATGTGTTGACTTATATAAGTTAATTTGCATTGTATTTTACCTATATATTTATGTATCCATATATACAAATATTTTATATATTTTAAATGTATATTATAAACTGAATCCCACAATGTAACTGCTTAGCTTCCAATTTTTTGACTTTATAATGGTGCAAAAGCATTATGCATTCAGTAAAAACCATAATTCAAATTTTTATCATTTTGATCATTTCCACTATAATATGTGTTTCACTACTGTCACCTCCAATTATCTGTCCCAATAACTACTGGAAAATATATAAAACAAGACACACTCATGGAAATCAAGTTTTAAACACTTAACTTTGAAACCATGTATATTTACATTATTAAAAAATTAAGCCATGAAGCAATTCCTTGTAACTGAAATTCCTAAAACACATTAAATCATATCTCTGAAAATGGCTGTTTGTCAAATGATGTGGACAATCACCACTAATTTTAAATACAGACATGCTATTATATATGTCTAGTGGTATATATCATAATAAAAATTACGCAAATCTTAATTTTCTGTAAAAACATTAATAGTAGTAACATTCATGTTCATATTCTGAGTCTTTTTTACCTGCAGTTTGGGGTGGAGCAAATGAGTAATGAGGTAAATAGGTATCTGGGTATCCCTTGTTCCCTATTTTACAAAGTTATGTTCAAATAACCAAACTAGTTTATTTTTACATTCTATATCTAAGCTATATCTATTCAGTAATAGCAGATCCTGAGAATTTAAGACTTTTCTGCAATTCCAGCACTCTGGGAAGTTGGGGCAGGAAGATCTCAAGTTCAAGCCCAAGACGGGCAACTTAGTGATAGCCTTTCTCAAAATAAAAATCACCTAGGGATATGGCTCAATGGAAAGGTCCTGGGTTCAGTCATCAGTACTGAAAAAAACAAAGAAACAGTACATATTTCTTATTCTTTAAATGTCAGGGAAACTAATAATGTGAACTAAGCAGTCTCATCTTATGGAAATAGAAAATATTTGCTTGATTTTACTCATTTGTAATAAAGGGGAGGAACTAGCATGTATTTCAAATCAAAATACATGTGAGACATAATCAAAATATTCTGAAATTAAAATTCTTTTAATGAATAACCCCAGAATCACAATATATAACACTGAAAGTTGCATGCTAAAACCTCTTGAGATTATATTTTTATTTAAAAAGGTCAATACAAAGTTAAAATTTATTTCTATATCTGAGAAGACCTTAAGATTATTATTTTATTTTTTGAACAAAGCACGTTTGTTCCATCCTATTAGATTTTTAGAATTAAAAGTTATATAATCAAATATAATATCAGTTTTAAATACCTGACATGGCCAGAGATTAAGAACTGAGAAATATTGGTCAATAAAATTTAGTTTTTCTTTCTGAAATAAAATTATATTAATTTATCTAATTTGTAACAAGTCTAGTTTAAACATACACTGGTATGTGTAAGCACATGCACCTTTCTCTGTTTGGTCATCAGGTGTGCTTTTGTACATAAACTGTAGCATGTAAAAGACCGGAATTGTTATGCGTAGATCTTCCTAGAAGAAACTGGACAAGGGAGAAACCCTGATTCTCTTAGAAAACTGGCAACCCGAGATGGATTCACTTAGCTAACACATTTGGATTTGTGATTCATCTATAGATAATGGAAGATACATTAAGGTTATTTCTATACAGTAAAAAATGGCAGCTGAGAATGATTTCAATGACTTAAGTGTTGCATGTTCTAGGAAATTGCTTGTATAACAATCACCCATTTGAAGCAGTAAAAAATCTTCCAAAAGCACTGGAAAATTGGTGTTTCTTAGAGAGCATTCATGCCTTTCAGATTTATTGTGCATATAAGAGGGACAGTTTCCCATTTTACTTGATATTATTCTTTTTTGATAGTCTTAGTTTTCAAAATTATTAATGTATACTGATTACTTGAGAAGTTTCATTTTTATTATGATAAAATGCTTTTTTATTTCCCTTTTCAACCTCAATTACTCCTTTAACACAGTCTTCAAATACTAGTATGATATTCCTAATATTAGCAAATATCTAAATCTTTTTAACATGGTTTTGTGAGAAAAAATGAATGCATTTCACACTTTCAATCTTCATATCTCAGTCCCTGAAAGCTAGCAGCAATTCTCTTACAAATAATAACTCAGTAAGTATATATTGTATATCTGAGGGAACATATACATTATATATTTAGTAACCTTGAGAGATTAAGAAACAATAATTGCAACTTGTGATTTTTAATAGGATACCTGTTTACTCTGAAGGATATTGTTGTGCCAATCAAAACAAGATGATGAAATTTTTAGTACAGTATGTTAGTAATTTATCTTTTTTACTATTTTTACTGGTATATTAGTTTTCCTGTCACTGAGACAAAATACAAGACACCCACAAATTAAAAGAGGAGAGAATTATTTTGACTCAGGGCTTTGGGGGTTCAGTCTATGGACTGCTGGCTTCAAGGCAGAAACATAATGGTGGAAGGACATGGTGGAAGAAAACCACTCAATGCAGGACACCCAAGAAGCAAGGAGAGGGGAGAAGCTGAGGACAGAATAAGCCCTGCAAAGTCACACCTCCAGTGACATCTCTTCCAAACAAGTCCCAACTCTTTATAGTATGTTTTGCAATAAATTTATCAAACCATCAATCCACTGCTGAGTATAGCACTCTCACGATCCAGTCACCTTCCTAAACAGCCCTGCTTCTAAACACGAGACTTCTGGGGAACATTCCATGTCTAAACAGTAAAAATTGGCAATAATGTTAGCAACTTATTCTAAAATTTATCTGAAATTGTTCTGGGAGAACAAAAGTTAAATTTACAGTTCTTATAGGTATTCTGTAGGCTTGGTTTATTTTAAACTAAGATAAAAATAAATAAACATTAATTTATACTACAAAGTTAAAGCGCTAGTACCATATCATTTAAAAAACATGTATAATCAAAACATTTCTAAAGAACAAAACTTTTTGTATTAAATCCAATTATTTATATGGTTAAACAGTAATATATTATGTTAATGGTAATATAAAATATTCATAGGAATTTTGTCCATGTTAAAAAAAATTTTCTAATTATCTTCAGAAATAATTATTACAAATATCCTAAAACAGTTTGTATAATTGAATCAGGAATGAAGAAAATCAGTTTAAATGATTATATGTCCTTAATAATATTAAATGATTATATGTCCTTGGATAAGTAATGTCAGAATTGTAGAGAACATGTCGTACTTACTGCTCTGAATACCTTAATCTTAAATTATATCATCCCTGATGATGCTCTAACAGAATTATTAATCCATATTTTATACATGAGCAAATCATAAGGGCCAAAGCCCTACATAGGGGTTTCCACCCTTTATAGCAGACTGACATCCCTTTAATTACAACAACAAAACACAAGAACATGGAGAGTAAATACTCAACATCTGTCAATTTTATTTTCTTTTCACACCATTTTTAAGTCATTTGGGAAAAATATTCTTTTCCAAACATTTGCATTCCTTCAGCGTCTGATAAATTTCATTCAGTACCAAATTTTATGTAACTGAAATATTTAACCCAGGGTTCTCTCTTATTCTTAAAATAATAAAAGAAAAACTGGATATAAATTTTAAAAATTTAAATAATCTCTTTTATTACATTCTTTTTGCTATCAAAATAGTAATACAGATGTAGTACCGATTTTATTTTGATTACAGATAAGAAAACATTCCCTAATTTTAAAACGTTACTACTTAGCAGATTAAACTTTTTAGGAATAAAGAAAATAGAAACATTAATGCCAATAGCTTATATTTACTGTAATTTGTCTTTGTCAAATATAAAATTTTTTATACCAACCAAAGTCTTCCATAAAACATCCCTATCCCATCTTAGTGGATGGGACTGTTTGTGGCCATCATTTCTCTCCATGCACATGCACATAAGGGTCATTCCATTACTGTAGAATAGAAAAGTACAGTGCATGGTTATCACAAAGGCTTGCATTGCACAATGAAAAGAAAAGATAATTATGTCCTTCAAACACATCACTACATTGCAGAAGCAAACATGATGCCTGCCAGGACAACCATTCCCTAAGGGCAAAATCAATGGCGCCCTATACAGGCAGGTGTGACATAGAGCAAGGGAAGAATAAGGAAATCTTACATGTGATCTGGGGGCAAACTGAGTGACACTTTGGCTCATGACTTCCAGAAACTCTCCAAGAAATTTCCAACTTGAGACTTTTCCCTTGTATTGTAAACTTGTGTATAGGCCTGTTTGATTTGCACTTGGATATTTAAGTCATTTAAGCCAAACCACTTCAAAAGAAGGCACCTGGCGCCCCACAATCAACCAAATCCAAAGTGATTTGCCCATTCTTCTCTATTGTATATTGTATATCCACAGGAATTCTTGGTAGATTAAATCATAGCATACATTCAGAATCTAGCTATTTCTCATTATTCCATCCAAGCTCTCATCTATTACTGAAGCACTAAATTGCTTTGTAATTAGTATAAGTGCTTATACATTTTCCTCAACCTGTTCTTAACACAACAGATCCTTTTCAAATAGAATTTCAATTGTATCATTTCTCTGTTGCATCTCAAAATGCCTTTGAATTCATTTCAGAGAAAAATCAGAGTCATCACAATAGTCTAGAAAGCCTTACCTTAGCTCTGACTGTACCTCTGACTTCTACGCCCTCAACTCTCTCCCTCTCTGCATTCCAGCCAGTGCCACAAAATCTTCACCAAACACTCCAGCTCCCTCTAGTTTCTATCTTCTCTCTGCCTAGGACACTTTTCCACACAACATCAGTTCAGTCCTTGTCGAAGCTTTGCTCAAGTGAAATCTTTCCTAAGCATTAATACCATGACTGATTTAAAAACTGAAATTTGTCTTTCTCCTACACTCACAATCTTCCCGGGTCCATGCTAATGCTGTACTATTCATAACTTCATGACATACTGTACAATTTCATCATTTACAGTCTTATTCTCTCCCTCTACTCAAATGAATCTTTCACAAGGAAGAAAAATTTGTTCCATTTTTAATTGACTTATGTCCCATTCTTCCATTCAAAATGAACTTTTGAATTAATGAATGGATAGCCATTATAGGAAATGGGAATCTAGAGTAAATGGGATGGTCTACAGATGATCATGAATATTATTGGTAAAGAAATTATTAACCTGTGTTTTCTCATTTTTTCTTAATTTACCACGAAGAATTATAGGTGCCTTGGCTTGAGAAATTTTCTTTTCATTAGTGCATACATGAAGTATGATAACACGTCAGTTCACCAATGCTTCTATTTGCAAGCGATTTGGTTCGCAAAGTGTTAGGAAAAAACTTGCTTCCTTCAGCAAACTCCACATCGGGTGACAAACAGGACCATGGACATTTTTCTCAAACAAACACAAAGACAGCCATCTCCAAAATCATAAAACAAATTAAATGTGTAAACTGAGGCACCACTGTATAATCCTTTCAAGCCGAAAGACACACGTGATCTTTTTTAATAGCAAGTTAGGTACTCCAGACACAGTATTTGGTTTCTCATACTGTGATTTCAGTGTGTTTTCCACATTCTGGATATCTTCTAAAAATGTCTGTCTTACATCACTATCAGAATCTAACTAAAAGACTTATATTCTTCTAAATACTAATGGAATTATGTATACGTAAATAAGACTAGTAATTTTACACAAAAAACCCTGAATTGATGTTTGTAACAACATATTAAATATATATCATTATGCCTCTAAAGAATAAGAGAATCAAAGAAGATCCTTTATAAAATATACGATTTTTGGGGCCGGGGATTTAGCTCAGTGGTTCCACCACCTGCCTTGCAAGCACAAAGTCCCGACTTCAATCCCCCATACCAAAATATATATATGATTTTTAAAAGAGAGAATCATTCTTTTTCATCTTTCTTTAACTAGTATATAGTATGACAGTTCTGTATAGTTAAATTTGGGAGATGTATTGAACCAACTTAATTTTTAATGAAATAAGGTAGCTCACTGGCTATATGACTATAGAAAACTAACAGAATAAAAATAAATCTATCCATTAGCCTTTATTACTTTTTTCCTTTTGGAGCGGTTTGATAATGGTTCAGATGTTATACATCTGTTTATTTACTGACTTTTTAATGAGGATTTACAAATATACTGATATATATTCATATATAACATTAGAATATATTACATTAATATAATGTATACTATATTAACATAATATGAAATATATAACATTAGAATCTATATTATATAACATTAGAATATATATTGAAATTATATAATGCATAGAATACATTAGAATATATAGCTTATATATAACATCAGAATATATAACATTATTAATAGCAAATATAGTATATGTTATATAACATATATAATCTTATAAGTTATAATCTTATAATCTTATATGTTATATATAAGATTATATATGTTTAGTTATATAGCATTATTATATAATATTATTCTTATAGTTTTATAAAACTATTATAGTTATAGAATATTAGAATATATACATATATGTATTCTAATGTTCAAGTAAAAAGTAAGTCAAACTTCTATTGACCTCAAGAGAGCAATATTGCACATTACACTCTGTTTTTTTCTGAAATCTCTCTTTGAATCTTATATTTTTAACTAATTTAACCTTGATTTTATTTTATAGGGAGTGGGGAAAAAAGATAGGTAAGTATATAAACATATTGTAACATAGTTGCACATCAGATAGAAGAGTAAACCTTCTTGGGTAGCAGAACAAATTGTTTGTCACACACAATAATGTTAATATGAAATGTCTCCTTAGTTATTTAAACCAATTTGATGGTTGAATTTTAGAAGAAATAGTACTCAAATTTGGAACCAAGGTTTGCTTAAATTTTAGGCATAGTCTTTTTTAATTTTACAAAACCTAGCTCATGATACTTTATGTAAGGATTGAAAATCAAATTTAAAAATGAAAATTAGAATAATAAGGCATACTTAAATGTAGAGATACAGCTTTCATTTTTCATACTACAGAAAATAGAATTAGTTATAGAACTATGTGATATTTGGAGGACCCAAGAACATTTTTAGAAACAGCAACTTGCCAAATTGATAAAATCTGTATTATTCATCATAGTGTAATTAATTATATCAGCTCACTTATCTATTTAGTACAGTTTAAGGTATCTCTAATGAGAAGATAGCTTTTTCTGTTTATATATTGATCATAAAAGATAAACTCTAATCTTTTCTGAATCATATTTTTATCACATCAAATTTGAGATTTAATAGTTTTTATTTTAAAAGTAATTCCTGGTAACATGCTCTATTATTGTACTGCCATTATTCCTGTGATTCTTTATCACTATTTGGAGTTCTTCCTAGGATAGTTCCTATTTAAGCAGTACAGAATCTGCTAGTCAGTGTTCTGTTCAATTTGCAACTTGTGAGATGTTCACAAAAACTGACAATTAAAAGATTTGAATATAGTCTGACTCAGAGTTGCAGCTGGATTCAGTTGAGCAGGAGGGTAGTTTAAAACTCATTTAATAACATTTTAATTTACTTTGAATGAAGAAAGTAAAATCTTTTGTTTAATTAGCACTTGTTTTTACTAATTATTTGTTGTATTAAATTGAGCTTTTAAAACTAAGCCCTGTATAATTATATTACCATTCTATGTTGTTAAATATTATATAATTCTAGAATTCTACACTGATGAAATGCTTTAATAAATATAGCTTGGGACCCTTCAATGACCCAAGCCATTTTCTGTTTTAAAAGCTGCAAAAATTATGAAATCTATATGAAGTCAAAGTAAGTAAATCCACAAGCATAGTGCTATTTGGTTATCAAATAATTGCCTCTCATTAATAGACTATTACAGAAATGTATTTAAAATAAAAAAGTTTTAATCCTCTATGACTTGTTTTCTGCAGTAATATTAAGATACATGCGATTTTTTTTTAAATTATTTTATTGGCACAATTTAGGTATACAATATAATGACATTCATCATTGGAAATTTGCAACTTTACATAATCTCTCTTGTTTCTTATTTTTAGCCCTTTCTCTGTCCTCCCTTCAACCCCTCCATCCCTCCTTATTTACAAAGACTTTGTTGCCATTTTTTCATTTTTTTCATATTACTTCCATTCCCTTCTTTCCCTTCCCCTCCCCCTCCCCATTCCCCTTCCCCTTTGTCCCTTTTCTTCCTATTTCACATTGTCTATTAAACCATTTAGTCCTCATTTACACTTTCAGTTTCTCACACTAGAGAAACTATTCAGGATTTACACATGTGTCTTATTTATTTCACTTAAGAGTATTACCTCAATGTGCATCCATTTAGCAATAAATGTCTCTAATTTCTCATTTTTTATGGCTGAGTAGTATTCTATTTTATTAAAAAAAAACCCCACATTTTCTTTATCCAGTCTCCAGTTGATGGGCATTTGGGCTGCTTCCAAGTTTTAGCTATTACAAACTGTGATGCTATGAACTATATATCACTGTGGTATGATTCTTTTAATTCTTTGGGGAAGATAGCCAGCAGGGGAATAGCTGGGTCAAATTGGACTTCCAGTTCTAGTTCTTTGAGATATCTCCATACTGATTTCTACAGTGGTTGCCCCAGTCTACATTCCCACCAGCAGTGGAGCAGAGTTCCTCTTTCCACACAGCCTGGCCAGCATTTGTTATTGGTTGATTTCATGATAGCAGCCATTATTTATGGGGTGAGGTGGAATCTCAGTATTGTTTTCATTTGCATCTCTCCAATGACCAGTGAGGTTGAACACTTTTTCATATGTTTAATTGCTACTTCTACTTCTTTGTCTAAGAATGTCTGTTCATTTCAGATGCCCACTTTCGGATTGTGTCTTTAAATTTGGGAGGTCTGATTTTTTAAAGTTCTTCCGAGATTTGAGATAGTAGACGTTTGTCTGAGGAACAGTAGTTGAAGGTTTTTTCCCACATTGTGAGTTGTCTCTTCACACTGTTGGAGGTTTCTCTTGCTGTGCAGAACCTTTTTAATAAGAAGAGATCTCACTTGTTGATAGTTGGTGTTAGTTCATGGGCAAGTGAGGTTTTGTTAATAAAATCTTTTCCTACACCCATGTCTTCAAGAGTTCTACCTAACCTCTGTTCCAGGAAATTCAGCATTTCTATTTTAATATTTAGATCTTTAATCCATTTTGATTTTAGTTTAGTGCATGGTGAGAGATGTAGGTCTAGTTTTAATCTTTGGCAGGTTGAAACCCAATTTTTCCAGCACCATTTATTAAAGAGGCTATCTTTCCTATAGTGAGGGATTTGGCTCCTTTATGGAAGATGAGATGACTGAGTGTGTCTGAAATTGTTTCTGGATCTTATAATCTGTTCCACTGGTCCTCAATTCTCTTTCTTTGTCAGCACCATGCTGTTTTTATCACAGTAGCTTTGTAGTATAGTTTCAAGTTCAGTATTGTGATACCCCCTGGAATGTATCTGTTACCTAGAATTGTTTTTGCTATTCTGGGTCTCTTCTGGTTCCCAATGAATTTTTGGATTGTTTTCTCAAGGTCCGTGAAGTATGCTGCTGGGATTTCAACTGGGATTGCATTGAATCTATATAACAGTTTTGAAGTATGGTCATTTTCACGATATTGATCCTTCTGACCCAGGAGCAAGAGATGTCTTTCCATTTTCTGGTGTCATCCTTAATCTTGCTTTTCAGAGTGCTATAGTTTTCAGAGATGAGGTCTTTGATTTCTTTTGTTAGGTTGAGTCCTTAGTATTTCAGTTTTTTGGATGCTATTGTGAAAGGAATTGTTTGCCATATTTCTGTCTCAGTGAGTCTATTGTTTATGTAGAGGAAAGCTATTGATTTTTGTGTGTTGACCTTGTATTCAGCTGCTCTACTGAATTTGGTTATTAAGTCTAGAAGACTTTTAGTGGAGTTCTTGGAGTTTTCTATATAGAGTAGCATGTTATCTTCAAATAATGCCATTTGGCTTCTTCATTACCTATTTTATTCCTTTTAGTTCTTTCTCTTTTCTAATTGCTGTGGCTAATGTTTCCAAAACTATGTTGAACAAGAGTGGTGATAGTGGACATCCTTGTCTTGTTCCTGATTTTAGTGCAAAGGATTTCAGTTTTTGATTATTTAGTATGATATTGGCTGTTGGTTTTTCATAGATGGCTTTTATCAGTTTGAGGTAGAGACCATCTATTCCAGTTTTTTGTAGGGTTTTTATCATAAATGCGTGTTGGATTTTGTCAAACGCTTTTTCTGTGTCTATGGAGATAATCATATGGTTTTTGTCCTTGGTTCTATTGATATACTTTATTGCATTGATTGGTTTGCATATGTTGAACCATCCCTCCATCCCTGGGATGAATCCCACTTCGTCAGGGTGTATGATCATCCTTATGATCTTCTGCATTCTATTTACCACTATCTCATTAAGGATTTTTGCATCTGTTTTTTTAGTGAGATTGGGCTATAGTTCTCTTTTTTGGTTGGAGCTTTCTCTGCTTTGGGGATCAAGGTGGATGCTTGCCTCCAAGAAAGAAATGGGTAGTGTTGTTTCTCTTTCAATTTCATTGAAGAGTTTAAACAGTAGTGGCAGCAGTTCCTCTCTAAATGTCTTGTAGAATTCAGCAGGGCCCAGGCTTTTCTTAGTTGATAAGTTTTTAATTACATTTTCAATTTCATTGGTTGATATTGGGTTGTTTAGAAATTTTAGGTCTTCTTCGTTCAACTTTGGTAATTCATATGTATCTAGGAATCTGTCCATTTCTTCTGTGTTTTCCATGTTATTGGCTTATAGGTTCTGGAAGTAGGTATTGATGATCCTCTGTATTTCTGCTGGGTCTGTTGTAATTTCACCCTTTTCATTCCTAATGGCATGGATTTGGGCCTTTTCTTTCCTTTTTCTGATAAGTTTGGCTAAGGGTTTGCCAATTTTGTTGATTCTTTCCAAGAACCAACTCTTGGCTTCATTAATTTTTCCATTCTCTTAGTCTCCATTGCATTGATTTCTCCTCTGATCTTTATAATGTCCTCCCTTGTGTGAGCTTTGGGTTTGTCCTGTTCTTCTTTTTCTAGAACCTTGGGTTTCAACATCAGGTTGTTTAATTGGGCTCTCTCTGGTTTCCTAATATGAGTGTGCACTGGTATGAATTTCCCTCTTTAGACTGCTTTCACTGTGTCCCATAGAGTCTAATATGTTGTATTGTCATTGTCATTTAATTGAAGGAACTGTCTGATTTCTTCTTTAATTTCCTCTGTGACCCATTGGTTATTCAGAAGTGTGTTGTTCTATTTCCATGTGTTTATGTCATTTTTGTTGTGTCTCTTGCTATTGATCTCCAATTTCATCACACTATGGTCTGATAATATACAGGGGATAACTTCAATTCCTTTGCACTTAAACACGTTCTATGAGTGAGTCTGTGATGTATTTTGAAAAACAACCTATGTGCAGCTGAAAAGAATACGTATTCTGATTTTATGGGGTGGAACACTCTGTAAACACCTGTTAAGTTCATTTGTTCAAGAGTTTGATTGTGTTCTAGTATTTCATTACTTATTTTTTGTCTAGTTGATCTATCTATTTGTGACAGTGGGGTGTTGAGGTCCCCCACTACAATTGTATTAGTGCATATATGACTTTTCATGTTTGTTAGTATCTGTTTTATATAGTTGGGCACACTAATGTTTAGTGCATAGATATTTATGATTGTCATCATTTCATGTTAGATTGTTCCCTTTACAAGGATATAGTGTCCTTCTTTGTCTCTCTTTGTCAGTGTTGGTTTGAAATCCACTTGATGTGCAAAGTGGATAGCTACTCCTGCTTTTTTTCAGGTTCATGTTGCATGGAGTATGGTTTTTCACCCTTTAACTTTCAATCTATCAGTTTCTTTTTGAATTGTGTTTCTTATATGCTGCATATTGTTGGATTTTGTTTTTTGACCCATTCTGCCAGTCTATTTCTTTTGATTGATGAATTGAGACCATTAACATTGATGGCCATAACTGATATGGATTGACTTATCATTGTCATGATTTTTTCTTTTTGTTGGATTCTCCCCCTTTACATTTAATTTCTTGTCATGCCCAGTGGATTCATTCTGCTGTGCTTTCTGGGGTTGTGATCCTCATTGTCTGTTCCTAGGATAGTATCTACAATTTTTTGGAGTGCTGGTTTGCGATTTATGCAGTTCCTAAGTTGCTCTTTGTCATGAAAGTATCTTATTTCTCCATCAATTTTGATTGATAGCTTTGCAGGGCACATCAATCTGGGCTGGAAGCTGTTTTCCTTTAGGGCTTGGAATACATCACTCTAAGCTCTTCTTGCCTCGAGGGTTTGCATTGCGAGGTCTGCTGTGATTCTGATGGGCTTTCCTTTGTGTGTGATTTGTTTCTTTTCTCTAACTGCCCATAGAACTTTGTTCTTCTGTTGGGCTTCTGGAATCTTAACACTTATATGCCTATGTGTAGTTTTTTTGATCAAGTGTATTTGGAGTCCTATATGCATCCCTTATGTGTATGTGAAGTTCTTTTCCTGTGCTTGGGAAGTTTTCTGCCACCACTTCTGTGAACAGTTTTTTTATGTCATTTGCACTCTCTCCTGTTTCTTCATGGACTCCAATCAGCCTTATGTTACAATTCTTTGCATCATCTAGCAGCTGCTGTATTGATTTTTCATGGTCCCTTATAATTTTGAAGCAATTTTTCTTTTCTTGGCCACTGATTACAATCTTGTCTTCTATATCTGAAAGTCCGTCCTCACATTGCCTCATTCTGCTGTGTAGACTTTCAATGGAGTTTTTAATCTCCTGGAAATCTGTTTGTATCTGTTTTGTGGATTCCATTTGTTTCCTATGTTGGGATTCCATCATGTTTCTCCGGTCTTCTCTAGATTTATTAATCATGTCTTGCACTATGAGCCCAATCTCTGCTGTTATCTGAGAAATTATTCTGATTTCCTTTTTTTCCAGATCCTCTTTTGTTGCCAGTTCAGGTAGTCCAGGTGGTTGAGTATTAGAGTGCTCCACTTCCTTTCCCTTTGGGGTTGCTGTAGGTGATCTGGAAGTCTGGTTTTGAGACTTGTTTATGTGTCTTCTCATTTTGATGGTGGGGTGCTGTTGGCATCCGCAAGGCTCACCTCCTCTGCGTGGGGAGTGGTGGAATGGCGGCCCAGAAGCCCCTTCCTCTGGGCTGGGAGAGGTGGACAGCGGCCCAGAAGCCCCTTCCTCCTGGCTGGGAGCAGTGGAACAATACATGCGATTTTAATTCAAAATAATAGTCATGATGTTTTTCATGACTATTAAATTTATACTTTGAACTAAGATATATCTATAAAAATTACAAGAATATGTGCACCTCACTGACTAGATATACATTTTTTAAATATGAAAATTTTTGTTTTATTTTTTTCTTTTGAACATAATATGAATTCACAGAATACTGATTATGTTATATCACAGAATTTATCTCTTCATATTTATTTATATGTTACTTTCACTTTAAAATTTGTTCCAGTAGCTATGTCTAGTATCTGTTTCTTAAGGTAATTTTTATTTGGTACTGGGGATCAAACTCGGGACCTTGTGCTTGTGAGGCAGGTGGTGGAACCACTGAGCTAAATCCCCAGCCCAAGGTAAACTTTTTGAATTAAATCCAATTATTTATATAGTTAAAAGAGTAATGTATTATGTTAATGGTAATGTAAATTATTCAGTAGTTCTGATTATAAATGGACAAGTATTCTGGCCTAATATCATCACTATCTTATTACTGTCCCTACTCTGAAATCATATTTTACCTATAATTTTTTCTTCTCCTTTCAGGATCTGTGACACTTACCTCAAAATTTATTTTACAGGTGCTTAGTCCCTACTCTCTATGTTGGGGTTTTCCTCAAAACTCTCACTTATGGGCCTAAGCCTATGTAAGTCCAATCGGAAAGGAAAGTGTAAAGAGAACAACGACAGGCTGAAAGATATAAAGACTACTCACCTAGAGCCTGCATAGAACAAACAAGAAAGTGTGTCCTTACTCAGGTCTGATCTGAGTGAGACCCTCTCATCCAACATGCCACCCTCCACAAATAACAGAAAACCAAAAAAAGGGCCATGCAACCCTCAGTAAGCAGAGCAGATGGCCATGAAGAAAATTTAGGACTGTTCATATAATCTCCCTGGCCCCAAGAAGTTCAGTATTATCTTCACACCTGCACTAACTGTCCTGGGAACTTGATCTCAAGCATTCCACCCCAGATTCCTTAAGATAACAAACAAACCCTGTCCCTAAACCCCATAAATACTTAACCTTTTTTCTGTCCAATTACTGATGTCATTCATGATCTCAGCCTGCCTGCACCCAGGCAGAATAAAATTAACTTCTGTTGTTCGCACAAAGCCTGTGTCTGGGTAGTCTTTTGTGTGCCATTTGTAATACCCTTCTTTGTTCTTGAGAGCTGAGTATCAGATTCTGCAGGTGAGGAAACCACTGTGTTTAGTGAGCATAAGAAAATTTGATGCAGTACTCTGTCAAGAGAACTTGTTCACTTGTTGAAAATTTGTCCCCCATAATTTCCTGGAAGTTCTACTCAGAGTGCTATTATTATTTGTTTAATTCTTCATTACCACCAACATAACTTGGCATAAATTAATCTTTAGTTTACTCCTCGCTATTATAAGCAACCTACACCATACTTCATCACTTAATGAAAACAATTATAAAGGTTATAATAATGGCAACAACAAATGAATAAAATATACTGATTGAAGAAAAAACAATATACCAAAATTTGAACGAATATGACCATAAGGAGATAAATGTATCACAGTTGCATTCAAAGCAATATTTTTGCCCCAGGGAATTTTTGGACTTTTTCTTCAGATTACAGAATCTGAGCACAGTGTGGCCCACAGACGGTGTAGTTTCTATTAAACTGGTGCAGCATATGTTGGAGTTCATAGATCTCACAGATTCCAGTGGGTAAGAGGCCAAATGGAACTGTAAAAGTTGAACAGGCTTTCTGTAAATGAATCATCAAAAAAGCTTTTTATCTATCTCTAAGTTATACTTGCCCGGAGCAAAAAGAAAAAAAAATCTAAGAAACTAAAAACTCCTGGTGAGAGATCATAACTCTACTACATGTTGGTCCAGTTCACATAATGGGACAAAAAAATCATAATTCTGAAACTCTGAAAGCCTAAGTAGGAGGACAAACCCTGAAATCCCCTAGATTTATGGTTAACTGCCTCAAAATGATCTGCTCTAAGATAATAGACAAATAAATATGGACCCTGCACAAAAGAAAGCTGAAATTTGAAATATTTGCTGTCACTATTGGAGCAAATTATTTTATTTATATGATCTCTGCCTGTCAGAGAACAAAATATTTTCTGAAGAACTATAATGTAAACAAAAACTTTACAACATTGCACATGAAGTAGCCAATATTTTACCAAGAACACCAGCAAACAAGAGTAAATGAAAAATGAGTAAAGAAAAATAGATGATGAAATACTCAAAAGGAAACCATGGGGCCAGATATTTAGCTCAGTGGTGGTGTCACCTGACTCACAAGCACAAGGTCCTGAATTCAATCTCTGGGACAAAAAAAAAAAAAACAGATATAAGTAACTAACTACTAAGTAATTACAATTATTTATCAAAAATAATTGGAAAACATAAAAGAAAACATGTATATTAGAATGAAATCCTTACACATTACCTTCTAAGGTCTCATATAAAAATACATAAGGAATGATTACAAAACAATAATGAAAATGTAGACTATCAAAGTTTGAAACAAAAGGAAAAATGAATTGGATGAGTATTTTTTATATGTTGTACAAAAATAAGCTTAGATAAACACACTCAACATATTTACTCATGAAGGAAACACAAATAAAACCATAGTAAAATATGATTATATTTGTATTAGAATGGCTAAAATTAGAAAATAAAAATGCCAGTGTTTATAGGGATATAGAGTAATAGCAATCTCTTGTACTTTCTAATGAGATCCCTTCTTTAGGTGCATCTTCTAAACCTGAATATACGTGTGATTTTTGTTTTGAGTATTTTTTGTTGTGTTGGGAACTGAACCTCATCTCTCCCGCATGCTAGGCAAGTGTTTTACCTTGAGCTACATCCTCAACTATAAGGCCAAACATATGTACGCTTAGGACTTAACAATTAAACTTATATATATATTTAGTAGTTCAGGAAGTTTTAAAGAAGCATTATTCATAGTATTTTAAACTGGAAATGATAAAAATTACAGCACTAAAATGGATAAATAGAGGTGGATACATAAATTCAGAATTATTCCTACAATTGAATATTATACAGCAATAAAAAATAATAAACTATAATTATGTGTAGCACAATGAATATTGAAAATATTGGTTTAGTTTAAAATTATAATTATAATAGTGTACCCTGGTAATATTTAAAGATAGGCAGATTCTTTCATGATAGTAGACATCAGAATAGTGATTCTGTTTCTGAGATAGGTAGTGAGAGCAGACACACAAGGGAAGATTCTGCAGGGTGTTAACATTTTTTTTGATATGTTTCATAGTTGTACAAGGGCAACCACTTTTTAGGAATCATAGCAACTGTATATTATTTTTATTAATTATATTGATACATTTAAGGTAAACAATATAATGACATTCATCATTGGAAATTTGTATCTTTACATAATTCACCTTGGTTCTTATTTTTTCCCCATTCCCCTGCCCTCTCTTCAACCCCTCCACCCTTCCCTATCTACAAAGACTTTGTTTCCATTTTTTCTTTTTCTCATATTAATTCCATTCTCTTCTTTCTTTTCTCCTACCCCTCGAATTTCCCCTTCCCCTTTGCACCTATATTCTTATAGTTTATTTGTTTAAAAGTACAGATATTATATTTCAACTAAAATGCTGAGGGTTAAAATTACTTGATATATTAGTCTCAATTCATTTATACAGGTTGAAGTTAAACACTGGAATAAGTATAAGAAGTTTTGTGTTTTGGCAATAAATTTGATAAACCCTTAGTATTTTTTGCTACATTTATGGTTGATTATAATCACTGCATTCACAAATTTCTTTTTCTCAGAATATTTAATGTTGTTTAATTTTATTCATTTAAAATTTTGTATTTGAAATAATACATTTATGAAAAGATTTTAATGATACCAATAAGAATGTTTAATTCTATTATGAAAATCTATTAGGGAAGTTTACATTTTAAAAATATAAATAGGAATTATGTAGGATAAATTGATCTTAGTGCATTCAAATTCAATATTTTATGTTAGGAAAAGAAATTTTTAGGTCACTGGTTTCTTCATTAATGTCACATTAAAAATTTATATACTATGAAAAAATTGTAATGGAATTTGAAAATCACTTTCATTATGAGAAAGAATAATAGTTAAAAATAATTAAAGAATAAAGTGTAAAGTTAAAAACAAGAGAAAGTTGCGGGCAACCCACTCTCCGGTCCCCCTTCTTTCTCTCTTAGACAGGAGCTATCTTTCTCTAAATAAATTTTTCCTACTCCAAAGAAAAAAAACACAAGAGAAAGTTTATTAATGTTTTATATCTTCCCTACTTGATAATAAAGAGCTAATAGAGCCAGGCTGGAGGCTCTCAGTTACCATCCTGACACTCTGGGAGAATCAGGCAGGAGGTTATCAAATTCCAGCTGCAGCAATTTAGCAATTTAGAAAAACTCTGTCTCAAAAAAAATTAATTAATTTTAAAAATCAAGAGGGCTGGAGAGGTAGCTTAGAGGAAAGGCCCTGGATTTAATCCCTGGTACCACAAGGGGGGAGGGGGTTAAAATCTAAATTGCTATCTATGTATATATCCTTTATCAGCTGGAAATAGAGTTTACTTATGATTCCATATTTTTATTGTTAATTAACAAAATGGTAAATAAAGAGCAAATGTTTTATACTAAATATCTATCTTTTAACTTGATGGAAATGTTTGGCATGGTTTTTTTTCTGACTAGAAGGCATATTACCTACTCATTGGTTGCTTCACGGATATACAACTGACAAGGACTGGCTTTGCATAAATTCTGCTTGTACTCTAATATAAAAATAGTAGTAGAATCAGCCAAGGCTTCAAATATATGTGACCATATTTTTAGTTGATGTTATTACTTAAAATAATATCGAGGAACCAAATTTGCAAACTGCTAATCTTTCATCAAAATGTAATGCTTTGGTTTTTTACAGAAGCCTCTTTTGAAAAGTAATTATAAGAATTAAGCATTTAAAAATGAGAAATTGAACTATTCTCATAATATTGATCAGTGTATTCATAAAAGTATTTTATTTACTTTTTATTCTTCACATTGTTTCCTTTTAACTTGTAGTTGCCACTCAGTTGAGGTCAAGGTTTCCAGGAATTGTTAATATTTGCAATTATTTCAGATTTGTGAATTCTTACTTGAGTACTTACTGGCCTTTTTGCAACACTAACTCTTTACATGGAATTATCTATGGTCTTGGTATTCTAATTATCATAGAATATCAAGAAATCTACTTTTCTTTCTATCAACTGACAAAATTGTTCCTAAGAAGCCTCTCAGCCTGTAAAAGTTTACACCAGCACTTCGTTGACATTAGTATCAGACATAGGTGTCTGTGTCACAGCTCATTTATTGCTGAACTGTAAGACTGCTAATAATGATCATTTCACACTCAGCTTTTCTCCCTACTTTGTTGTGATAAATATCATTATGGTGAGAAAAGAGAAACGCATATCAAACAAATTGTCTTCTTAAATAAGGACTACAAATTATCTCAAGTAAATTGAAAAGTTTATAAAGAAATGAATGGTAAACTTAAAGATTTCAAAGTTATGATTTAGTTTTAAGTTACTTTTTCCAATTAATTGATACATTATACAATCATGACAATTTGATTTAAAATGTAAACCCTATTATAAAATGTTTCATTTTACCATTTTAGTTGTTGTGCTAAAATCGGCATATTAATGTTAAATCATTCTAAATAGTAAAGCAAATGATTGTTGTAATAATTTGCTTTTTTTCTTTACCTAACTAGAGATAAATTCTATATTGGTCAACATACACATGCTTCTAATATTAGTTTCCCTTCTGTTTTAAAGGTAAAAGTCAAGCTGTTAGATTTAATACATGAAAAACACATGGTTTTGTTAGTAATCTGCACAAATATTCCAAATGAATTTCCAGTTTCATTTGAAAAATATTTGAAATTTTCAACATTAGATCATTTATTAATTTATTTGTTCACATTTTCCTGTTTTTCTATTTAGGATCCTTTTAATATAACACATCCTGGGGAGAAATTAAAATCATTGGAAAATTATTACTATGTTGAAATGACTATATTTTCCAAATTAATTTGATAATTTAATGGAATTAAAAATAATTTTCAATGAACTATTCAATAGAATTGGACAAACTGACTAAGTTTTGAAAATAGGATATTAAAAGAGAATCAAGTAAATTTTAAGGATTTAGTGTACAGGGAGTATAGCACTCTTTAAAGTTACAAAATATCAGAGTATACTACAGAAGCAGGTAAGAAATGCCTGCAGGTAGAAAGGGAAGAGTTTTCTCATTCTTAGATATATGTATTAGTATTTTTTAAAATAGGAGAATATTCTTTAAAATTATATGTGCAGTATTAAAATCTGAAAAGTATAGCGCCATTTGTTCACATTTCTGAGAGGTTGGCATATGCTAAAAGTTGTTCAAGGTGTCTTTATAGTTCTTGTTTCACTGAATTCTTATAATAATTTTAGAGTTTCTGTGTTGCAGAATTTTAAAAAATTAACTTTCCAAGATTACAAGCAAAAAAGTGCTGGAGCTGAGTGAGACTGAGTCAGTCATGCTGGCTTGTGAGGCTTGTGAAATACTTTAAATTTTCTCTTAAATGTTTCCCATAAACTTGAAAGGGGATATATCCAGCATGTATTATGAAGACAAGCCGAATTACAGCAAAAATATGTTAAATTTTGAAAAAAAAATACACATATGTATCCTATATATTAGCTATGTAGAGAAAGTTTTCAGACAATTCAGACAAATTTGAAATAATTGAACAATACTGCTAATAGTTGTACATATTAGTTTTCTGTTGCTTTTTATTAACAGATACAACAGACAAAGTCATTTGGGGAAAAGTGCCAGGGTATAAAATGCTATAAAAAGCCAAAGACCCTAAAAGATGCAACCTGTTTGCCAGACAAAAGAGAACTCAAAGTGTAAGTCACTGGAAAGTTAGCACACAGAGGTGACTAGAACTTCAGTTGATATTAGTTATTTATAGTAGATCATGCCTTCAATTGCCTTGTTAACTGCTTTCCTAACATAAGCTGTAAGTTTGTTTTATGTTGTTTGGTTTTCCTAAAATTTCTTATGCAATTTTACTTAACTACTATTAGCACAAAATTTTGGAGTATACTATCATACTGATCACCTAAATAGACCACAAAACAGGAATTTGATATTGGTATTCAAAGTTTGGTATGGCCTTTCTAAGTTACAATTCCAAAAATGTATTTGTTCCCCAAACGTGTTCAAATTGCACTCTTGATCACCTTGGAAACCTTGAAATTATCTCATCAAGTCTTCACTGAACAAAATTTAAATTTCTGTGAATGCCCTTTCTCCCACCTGGAATTGTTATTCATACTCTATTTCAATGTAAGTGCTGCCTTTTTCAATAACATTATGCTCCTTGTTTCCATCTGAGAGAATCATTTCATCATTGCTTTATTCCATTTTTGTAATAATGCTGGTACATAAAACACTTGTTTCATTGTGTTTCTATATTTCCCAGTTTGATATCAATTTTATTGTTTATTGTTTATTTATTGGTATATTTTAGGTATACAATATAGTTACATTCATCATTGGGATCTTGTACCTTACATGGTGTATCTTGGTTCTTACTTCTTTTCTTATTTTTTCCCCATTCCCTTGCCTTTCCTTCCACCCCTCCATCCTTCCCTATTTACAAAGACTTTGTTTCCATTTTTCCTTTTCTCATATATGTTCCCTTCTTTCCTTTCCCCTATCCCTTCCATTTCCCCTATTCCTATAGACTTTTTCTTCCTATTGCACATTATGAATTGTACATTTTGATCCTTATTTACACTTTTAGTTTTTCACACCAGAGAAACTATTCAGTATTTACACGTGTGTCCTATTCATTTAACTGAAGAGTATGGCATCCACTTAGCTATAAATTTCGCTAGTTTCTCACTCTTTATGGCTGAGTAGTACTGCATTTTATTATAAAACCACATCTTCTTTATCCGGTCCCCAGCTGATGGGCAATTGGGTTGTTTCCAAGTTTTAGTTATTACCAACTGTGTGGCTATAAACATGGGTGAGTGAGTGATATCACTTTTTTACCACCCCTTGGTAACCAGGAAAGTGTCTGGTGGAATGCACTAGAGACATAATAAATAAATGGTTAATTTATAAATAAAATGTTTATTTGAATTATCCAACATCAAAAATAATTTTTATTCTACAAATGAAAATTGTATTTAAAACAAAAGATAAGCATAGATTATTGAATAAATGATACATATTATTTTTCATTCATTTTTACATATTAAAGCATATTTTATATTTCTAAACATATTACTAAAGGATTATTTAATACATATCAAATATTATTAAGGGATAATTTAACATACATCAGCCAAAACAGGCCTAAATTTTTTTGAGAAAGGAAATTCTTACCTAGAGAGGCTTACTTAATTTCAACATATTTTGGTTGATTTTTTAATTTTTAATAGCATTACTTGGTATAAAATTGACAAATTTAAAAGGATTTTTCTATGACATAAGGTTGCTAAATTTACTAAATAAAATATTTAAAAACTGGTTTAATTTGAAATTCAAGTGCACAATTAATGTCTTATTATAAATATCTCCATAGTACTTACTTATACTAAGCAAAAAATAAACCATTATATATCTTAAATTTTGCTGGTATGGTGAATTTTATTCATCAAGCTTCCACTTAGAGCACATTTTTATTTTGAGATTTTTGTTTACTTATTTAAGACAGGAGAAGAAATTTAAAAATATTTAGGGTAATAGTATATATTTAATGGTTATGGCATTCAGGATATGATTAAACCACTTGTGTTGTAACTTGTAAATATTTCCAGTACCGTTCATGTTGTTTTGAAATAAGTTTTAAATACTGATAAATATTTATGAGTATATAGCTCACAGAAAGTTGAGGAACCTATGAGATTCTGCGAGCATAAAAACAAATGGCATATTCTGCTACCAACATATTTCTTAATAAAACTACACTCACTTGTATACTACACTACATAAGCAATCTTATATACATATTATATATATTATTATTAATATATATTATATATTATTATTTATATATTATTATTTATTATATATTGTTTATATATTATATATTATATGTTATTATTAATATATATTATTATATTCTATATATAGTCTATATATAGTGTATATATATATATATATATTCCTTACCTTTCTCAAATGAACTGAAGACAGTATAGCTCTACTGTTGTATTTCCTATGAATACAGATGGAGATAATGGGAGAAAGGCAAGTTGCTTTACCTGGACTCAGGAAATGCAGATCTTGGGCCATGGATTTAGCTCAGTGGTTCTGGTGCTTGCCTCACAAGCGCAAGGTCCCAAGTTCAATCCCTGGTACTAAAAGAAAAAAGGAAATGCAGATCTTAATCATGGTCATGGCAGTTACTAACATCTACACATGACCTTTCACACTTAAAATGACCATAAGTAAATAACCTCGAATTAAAGTAGGGGCCAGGGATTTAGCTCAGTGGTTCCGCCGCCTGTCTTGCAAGAGGAAGGATCTGAGTTCGATCCCCGGTACCAAAAAAAAAAAACTAAAAAAAAAAAAAAAAAAAAAAAAGTGGATTGTTGTGAGGATTATAAAATGGTACATGTGATAACATTTCATAAAAATATACATCATTATGAGTGTTATTATGGAATAGTAGTAGTTCATTTGTTATTTAGTTAATACATGACATGTAACCACTGATTTGAAAATAAGTTTCACATGTAAATAGTACTTGGTATGTAATTTTTACTTTTACTTTTGTCAAGTCATATTTTATTTGATTATTTATTTATATCTTTCTTCTCTTTTTGTTTTAAATTTTGGGACAAAGTCTCACTATGTAGTTCAGGCTGGCCATGAATCTCTATGTAACACAGGAACAAGGGATGTCTCTCCACTTTCTGATATCCTCTTCAATTTCCTTTTTCACAGTGCTGTAGTCCTCAGAGCAGAGGTCTTTTATTTCTTTCATTAGGTTGATTCCACAGGTTGGCTTCAAACTTGAGGCAAACATCTTCCCACAGCCTCCCCAGCCCTGGGATTATAGGCAGGCAATATCACAGTGGGCTTGACAAATAAATTTTTTTTTTTAAAGTATGAGTTTCTGAATCAGAGGCAAGTGCTGCATAAAAAGATAGTTATTGATCTTTCACTGACCAACAGGATGATTTTAATAGAAATATATGATCTTAAAATTAATGAATACACATACATCATTTAGTGATTCATGGACAATTGCATAACTTTGTATATATTGATTTTTAAATTAATAGACCACATTTAGAGTGGTTTAAGCTTCACAGAAAAATTAAATTGAAAGTACAGAATTCCAATATACTCCCTCTCCTTGCTCCTTTACTCTTTATATGATGTGTAGAAGAGATAATGTAGAAAGACTTAGAAGCAACACAGACCCTGAGGAGTGACCCTCCAGAGCTGGATGAGTTCTCTTTGCAGCAGGCAACTATTTCCTGTCTCACTTAGAGGCAGCTGGAATGAATAGGGCAGGCAATGAGTGGAGGCCTATCTCAGGACCAGGGTGGGGGACTGGTGTTCCTTCCCCAGATCCAGCCCTACAAGAAATGGGGGAGATTGCTGCTCTGTTGGAGGCAAAAGAGAGTTGATGGTGGGTCAGTGCCTAGAAAACTTGTCCCAAGTGACAGGTATGCAGGGCTTGGGAAGCCTAGTGGGGACAAGGCTAGGTTTTGTATTGATCCCAGAAGGCTGTGAATTTCTCCTGCAGGAAAAGTCATTGAACTTTTTCAACTGTACAGTAGCAGAGTATTTTTGTATGAAAAGCTGGAGATTTCTGAACAGTAATTCATTTAATTCCAAGGCATTTGAAATTTTAAAACCCACAAAACTAAAAAAAGAAGTAAATACATCAGGTTATCATTTAATAAAAACATAATATATAACTGAGAATAGAGAAAGTTCAAGTAACAGAAGTTTTAATACATAAAAATGAAAATAAATTACATAATATACTAACTATTGATGCAAGGATTGGATCTTGAGCAGATCTTTTTTCCCCAGTTTATAAGTTAGAAATTTATTTTGAAAATGAAAGAAAATCAAGATGGGTTTTAAAGGTCATGCTAATCTCTGCAATTAATCAATATTAATTATATACATAGATGAAATGAGACATCTATGATATTCCTGTGACTTCAATAGCATTGATTCTTATTATTCTTTTTTTAATTTATATATTTATTGGTACATTTTAGGTATAAAATACATTTACATTTATCATTAGGTGTTTGTACCATAACATGATGTATCTTAGTTCTTATTTTTTCTCCCATTATCTCTGCACCCTTCACCCCCTCCACCCTTCCCTATTTACGCAGACTTTGATTCCATTTTTGTTCTTTCTCATAATTTTTCCTTTCCCTTCTTCCCTTTCCCCTTCCCCTCCCACCATCCCCAAACCCTTGGACCTTTTCCTATTTCAAATTATCAATTATTCACTTTAATCATTTTCATCCTTATTTACACTTTCAGTTTTTCACACCAGAGAAACTATTTGGTATTTACACATGTGTGTCCTATTTATTTCACTTAAGAGTATTGCCTCAATATGTATCCATTTAGCTATAAATGTCTCTAGTTTCTCATTCTTTATGGCTAAGTAATACTCCATTTTATAAAAAACCCCACATCTTCTTTATTCAGTTTCCAGTTGATGGGCACTTGGGCTGTTTCCAAGCTTTAGCTATAACAAACTGTGCTGCTATAAACATAGGTGCACATATATCACTGTGGTATGATTCTTTTAATTCTTTGGGGGAAGATTCCCAGTAGGGGAATAGCTGGGTCAAATGGGACCTATAGTCCTAGTTCTTTGAGGTATTTCCATACTGATTTCCACAGTGGTTGCACCAGTCTACATTCCCTCCAACAATGGAGAAGGGTTCAAAGTGGATTAAAGATCAAATATTAAGACAGAAACACTGAACTTGCTGGAAGATATGTTAGGTAGAACACTTGATGACATTGGCATAGGAAAAGACTTTATGAACAAATCTTCAGTAGCATGGGAGCTAGCACAAAGAATCAACAACTGGGATCTCATTGTATTAAAAAGCTTCTGCACTGCAAGAGAAACTACCAACAGAAGAGACAACCTAAAATGTGGGAAGAAATTTTTAGCATCTGTACCTCAGACAAAGGTCTACTATTGAGAATATATAAAGAAATGAAAAATATCAGACCCCCTAAATTCAAAGACTCAATTCAAAAATGGGCATCTGAAATGAACAGACATTTCTGAGACAAAAAGTAAAAACAGCAAATAAATATATGAAAAAATGTTCAACATCACTGGTCATTTGAGAGATGCAGATGAAAACAACACTGAGATTCCACCTCACCCCACAAAGAATGGCTGCTATTAAGAAATCAACCAATAACAAATGCTGGTGGGGTGTGGAGAGAAAAATTTCTTCTTATTCTTTGACTCTGAAAGTGTCAGTGACAGTTTATGGATTGTCAATGTGATTTGTTGGACATGTCTAGGTGCTTAGTAAAGCACACTTGCTGTTTTATCTGAATGGGTCATTAAGGCATTACTTTCAAGTCTATAGCATGTCCCTTGACCTTCCTCTCTGGCACTGCTCCCCTGCCTGTCTCTCAAACACCATCCAGGAAAACCATGCAGAGTTCAAACCCACAAGGGGTCACGGAGCTCAGTTCTAGCCTCACAACCAGAAACCAGCCTGAACTTCAGTGAACTATGACTGGCTCACTGAGATTTTTCAACTTGGATCTGTATGCTGCCCACATTGTCTACCAGTGAAAAGAGGTATGTGCCTTGAAGGGGACTTTTTTTCCTCCTCCTCCTCCTTCTTCTTTCTTCTTTCTTCTCCTCCTCCTCCTCCTTCTTCTCCTTCTCCTTCTCCTCCTCCTCCTCCTCTTCCTCCTCCTCCTCCTTCTTCTTCATTTTTTTCCTTTCTTGTTTCTGTTATTGTCCTATTTTGTTTTTTTCTTGATTGTTCTTATTTTCATAGGAGTGTGAATATGGGTTCTAGTTTTCTAGTTGCCATGGGTTTGTTCTGTTCTTGTTTTTATTCCATCCATCTCTCTTTTCTTCATCTTCACCAGTTTCCCAAAGTTTGTATGATTTTCCTGTCTTATCTAGCCTTGCTTCTAATCTATTCCTCTCCTTCTTTCTCCTCTACCAACTCCTTCTAAAACTTCTTCCCAGAGGGTATATTTGCTATATTGAAGGATTTACTTACTGCAAACATATTTCTGTTTTTTCCTAGATTTTGTTATATAATCACAAATCTAGTTCATACAGTTAAAGTTGACAAATTAATAGTTACCACATTTTGTCATTTTCTAGGCTGTGTTTGATGTTATTGTTAATCCTGATTGTATTACTTAGCCACAGTGACATAATTATTCTAATCAGTTTTTATTCATGGGATATCAAGACTGAGATTGCCTAAGCATCATTAAAAAACCATAGGCCAGTGTCAAAGAACCAGGGACTAGGCCAAGGTGGCAGCAACTTCTCATCCCTAATAAACTGAAGAGGTAGGATTTTGCAACAGACCCAAAACCCAAAAGCGTCCTATACAAGGAGACACCTCTGAGAAGTAGCCATTTCCTAAGGGCTCTAAATACTAGCAATAAATATATTCTCCATAGGCAATCTATAAACATCAGCCCAGGAATTAAACCAAAAACATCATCAACAACAAAAAATAGAAATAAGAAGACATTTAAACAAGACACAAACCCAGAGTTCCAGCTCACCAAAGGCAAACCCAGTGGGAAGTGAGGTGGAACCACCTGTACTCTCTGAAGTACGTGGTAACAAAGAAAGTAGCAAAATAGATGAAGAGGGTCTGGAAAAAAATAAAATCTGAAAAAGTTTCTCTGATAACTTCAGAGATGGTGACTATAATGAAAGACATGATTAGTAACTCTAATACAGATACAGGTAAAAAAATAGAGAAGCTGAAGATGATGATGAAAATCATGAATACCCAGCATAGGGAAGAAATAGAAAACATGAAACACATCCAAGCAGATATCCAAGAGAGTAAAAATTCCATTGAAAGTTTCCACAGCAGGATAAGTGAATGTGAGGACAGAATTTCAGATATAGAAGACAGAATTATGGTTAGCAAACACAAAAAGAAAGATTTCTTAAAAATACCAAGGGATCATGAGAAATCAATCCAACAACTACTAGACAGTGCAAAAAAAAAAAAAAAAGAGAATAACTTAAGATTGATTGGAGTCAATGAAGGAGAAGGAGATAGGGCAAAAGACATAAATTATAAACAGAGTTAATTGCAGAAAATTATCCAAACAGGGAGGAAGAATTTGACATAAAGAAAAGTGAGGCATATAGAACTCTAGCTAGTCATGATCAAAAAAAATCTACACCTAGTCATGTAATAGTCAAGATTCCAGAAATCCAACACAAGAACAAAATAACAGTTAGAGAAAAGAAATACATACTAAGGAAAGCCCATCATAATCACAGCAGACTTCTCAACACAAAACCTCAAGTCAAGGAGAGCCTGGAATGAAGTATTTCAAGCCCTAAAACCAAACAATCTTCAACCCAGACTGATGTATCCTGCAGAAATTTCTTTCAAAATCTATGAAGAAATAAGATGTTTTAATGATAAAGAACACCTGAGGAACTTCATCAATACCAAACCAGCACTCAAAAAAACTCTAAAAAATATCCTAGGAAAAACAATGAGGTTCAGAACCTCATGAAACCCAACAGAATGAATCTATCAGGGAATGCAAGAAATTTAATGGAAAAGGATAAAAAACCTCAACCAACAACAGGAAAATATCATGACAAGGATAAGTCAACACATATCATGTATAGCCATCAATGTTAATGGTCTCAATTCACCAGTCAAAAGAAATGGATTAGCAGAATGGATTAAGAAGCAAGATCCAACAATATGATGCATACAAGAAACACAATTTGGGGCTGGGCATTTAACTCAGTGGTTCTGATGCCTGCCTCACAAGTGCAAGGTCCTGAATTTAATCCCCAGTACCAAAAAAAGAAAGAAAGAAAGAAAGAAAGAAAGAAAGAAAGAAAGAAAGAAAGAAAGAAAGAAAGAAAGAAAGAAAAAAAGAAAGAAAGAAAGAAAGAAAGAAAGAAAGAAAGAAAGAAAGAAAGAAAGAAGACACTTGATTCAAAGGGAAATTTATAAACTGAAAGTCAAAGGTTGGAAAAGAATACTTCAAGTGGCAGAAACCAGAAAAAAAAGCAGGGGCAGCCATTCTATTTGCACACAAAATGGTTTTCAAATCAGGACTAATGAAGAGAGTTAAAAAAGGGCACTACATCCTTGTAAAGGGTACAATCTAAGAGGAAGAGATGACAATCATAAATATATATGCACCAAATACTAGTGCACTCAACTATATAAAAGAAATATTAAAGGACATGATAAATCAAATAAGCACTAATATAATTGTTGTAGGGGAACTCAATACCCTACTGTCACAAACAGACAGATCAATCAGACAAAAATTCAACAATGAAATAATAGAACTCAACCAAACTTTTAAACAAATGGACTTAATAGATGTTTACAGAGTGTTTTACCCCATAAAATCAAAATACACATTCTTCTCAGCTGCACCGAAGTTGTTCTCCAAAATAGATTACATTTTAGCTCATAGAACATGCTTAAGTAAATGCTAAGGAATTGAAGTTATGCCCTGCATATTATCAGATCATAGTGCAATGAACCCATATAAATATTAGTGGATTTAGAAGAAGAAGTAAAAACAATATTGAAAAAAATTCTTGATGTATTCAAACATAAAAAATAATCCCTTGTGGTTGAAACAAAATAAGAACAAGGAGGTCAAGGAATAGTTAAAGACAGCAAGAATAAGTGAAAAATAGTATAGTAACAGTTGCTTAAACTGAATATATAATTTAATGTCTCACTCGTAGTGATATCCTATCTCTGAAATATTATTTAGCAAGGAAAAGTCTCATAAATTTTCCTATGTTTGAATTAGTTTGTAAGAGATACAGCCCGTATTACATTCTAGAACTGTACTATGGAATACTATATGACAAATTTTTATTTCAAATTTCAAAAAAAATATTAAACAGTATTTATTTCACATTTATCAACTGATATTATTGAGGAAGTGAACATGACTAAACATGGGAATTATTTATATGGACAGTTTTTGTAACTGGAAATTAAAATGATTTTGATTTATAAGAATTCTCTATATTTTTTCCTCCTATAAAACACATTTCTAGTGCTTAATAAGGACCAAACACTATTCCAGATATTTTATAATACCTACTTATTTTGAATTTATAAGAGTTTTTGTAAGATAGGAATTGTAAGATTGGTGTTATTAGCACTCTCATTCTATAAATAGAAAAGAATGAATCTTAGCTGACTTCCAAACAAAACTCAAAGCTCCAGGGCTAATGAGTATGGAAGCCAAGATTTTAATTCAGGTAGGTGCGTTCCAGAATGCATTCCCTCCACCATGCTACATTTTCCATTAATTTGTCTAATCTCTTTAGGAAAGTGAGTAGTAAAGTGTGGGTAAGCCAATAATATTTCTGGAGTAGAAGTATGATAATATGTTTAGGTTTACTGTGGCTTCTATTATTGTTAGCTATGAATTATCTTAATCTTGGCAGTTCTGGAAGTTTTAATAAGTACATGATATCATCTTTTCTTCATAAATTATATTATTGATTGGAAATCAATTGTCCAAAAATGCAGTCACTTGTGGCAAAAGCACTAAAAACAACACAAAAGACATTCTAAAGGAATTGTGGGATTAGTTTAAGGCAAGGTTGCAATTAAGTCAGTGAGAATTCAATGAATATCAAAGGCTAAAATACTAGTAATCCATGGTACTCACTGGAAAATTTTTACTTGAATTATTCCTTCTGGTCACCTAGAATAAATTGTTCACCGAAAGCTAGGCTTTAGCATATTCAGTGTTACTACGATCGACAGTGATGACAGGTTTACACAGTGCAGTAAAGCTGAGTGATGGAGAGTTGGCAGTTTCTGACTATGTTACAAAGACAGTGACCAGTTTAGGATTGAAATGCTCACCTCAAAGGCTGTGGAGAACACAGGGATTTTCTTTTTGCAATAAAATATTCACTTACCATTTTAGCTGCAAGTTTTATGTTCACATAACTTTATAAGTAAAATCTGAAACTTTTGTTTGGTGAATTATAGCATTGTATTAGCTTCCTAGGGTGGCTGAAATAAAGTACTAAAACATGAGTATTTAAAATACCAGAAATACATTTTTTCTCAGTTCTTGAAGCTGGATGTTTGAAATTAATCAGGCCTCTACTCTCTCTCTGATAGCTCTGTGGTAGAATCATTCCTGGCCTTTCCACGCTTCTGTTATTGGACAGTAATACTCCTTAGCATTTCTTGGCTTATAGATGCAGCACTCTAGTTATACCTCTGTCTTCTCACTGTGCCTCCACAGTCGTGCTCTATGCATGGTTGTCTCTGTGTCTCTGTATCTCCAAATCCTTTGAATTCTCACCTCGCTACAACCTGCTCTGGCTGCTTGACATGAATGTACAAGATGTAAAGTTTGTCCTGCTGGGTTTGTTCTTGCTTTTGTTGGGTGCCTTTCCATCCCCCTACTTCTCTTTTTTGGAAAGGAAATGTATAACCTGTGCCTTTGTATGCTGGAAGTATTTAACTTTGTTTTTTATTTTTATATAGGCTCACAGATAAGCCTTTTCCTTGAAACTCAAAGGAAAGTTTTTGCCTTGATATCAGCCAAACATGAAATAAAATGCTCTGAAAATATGTGCCAAATAAACCTCTCCTTTTAAGTTAAGATGTTGGATAATTTGCCCCAGGGATGGGAAAGTGACTAACACATTAGATATATACAAGCGGAATATTATTCAGTTATGAAAATGAATTATATTCTATCATTTAAAGTATGTTCAGAACTGGTGGACGTTGTATTAAGGAAAATAATTCAGACACTAAAACAAAAATATTGCATATTTTCTCTCATGTCTGGAAACAAAAAAAGTCAGTCTGAATGTAGAATTGTAATTAAGTACTAGAGCCTGGAAATGGTGGGGAGGAGAAATCTAGGGAGATTAGTCAACAATTACAAATACAGAGTTAGATAATAGGAAAAAGGTCTAGTATTCTATTCAAAGTGAGGCTACAATTTATTGTGCACAAAGCCCTAATATATATTTTATGTATATCTTGAAAAGAGTAATTGAAACCATTGCCTGTTTATATGGTTGAGCATATATGGGTAGTAAATATTTATAGCCATGCATGCATCCTAGGGATTGGCCCACTCAATATCTATTCTATTACACTTCTACTTTATCTTCCAATGAAACAATGCTTTTCAAATTCCCCTATGACAAAGGTTCTATATGTGTGCTAGGGCTAGGGCAAGCAAGAAACCTATGTGAGGCATGACAGAAAGAAATGAGCAAGAAGGATGTGAATTTTGGGGTGTACATTTCTTTTGGACATATCAATAGAGTTATTGGACTTTTGGGGGCTACTTTTAGGAGAGAATTTGAGCTTAATCTACATACCATATTAAATTCCTAAAGGGATAATGAAACAATAAGTAGTTTCTCCTAGAATCCATGCAAGATGAGAGAGTTATTCATGACTGCTATTGTGTTGGTAATGTAGCATTCACATCTGATTGTCCACTTCCTCTGGACACACAGACTATTTAAATTCTAACTGCATTTATAAAGCTATCTAGCATAAATAGAGTTATCTATAATCCAAAATGCTAAGCAACATAGAGAGAATAGATTTTTTATATTACAATATGTTAGAATTTGGATCTAGAGTGTACCCCAAATGTGTCATATTCAGAGGTGGGGAATGTTGGAAGGGGTAGTTCACTGGGACCATAACTTGTAAGGTTTATTCTCATCCTAGCCGTGCTGCTTTGGTTTTTGAGTCAGCTCACCATGAGCCAAATCCACTGAAACTGTGAGCCAAAATGAACCTCTCCATCTTCAACTTTTAGGTCTCAGATAATTTTTTCCCAGCCATGTGAAAATAACTAATACATACCTGAAAAATCTACATTCAAAAAACTTCAAGGGTGAAGCTTAGTTGAAGATACACTTGTAATGGTGCTCTATATGTAGTTCCTCTTTATTTATTAACTTGAAAATTTAGTTGTCTTCATGAAGCCTTAATTTTCTCATGCCTTAAATTTACCTGGCAGCTAATTTCCCAAAAGCAATCACATAACAGCAATTCATTTTACAAATGGATGCTTGCTGCAGAATAATCATAGGAGCAATTCCTTTCATTTTTCTAAGTAATTATAACTGTTCTTGCTAGTACCATTCTAGTTAAAGGTCATGTGCTATTTCTACTATGTCTCTATCTCTCCTTTCTCAGACATTTTAATTTACTTTAAATTTATAATTTAAAAAAAATGTGTCAGTAGGTTGCATTTATTGAAAAATTATACAAATATTTTTTCATGCTCCTATTCTGAAAGGTATCATTTGGTACATATTGGTTCATGAGAATTTGTGATATTTTTATTAAAAATTATACACTGTAATAAAAAGTGAGTCAAAATGCTAGATCTACTGATTTAATTTGAATTTTTATAAGATATGCATCGTACCAGAATCCAGCAAAGTCTACTGCAAAAGAGTTGTAGAGTACTATAAACATTTATTAGAACTAAAAGAGCATCTCCCTGCTTAGTGGACATGAATATGGTGAACCCTCATATATCAGAATATGTATTGCCACACATTTCTAAATCAGGAGTAAAAAGGAGTCTAGAGTTGCATCATTTGAATCAATATTTTTTTCTAATTTTTGGGGAACTGAAAACAGATTTTTTTCTCTGTGCAGAAATAACTTATACAACCATATTTAACATCCTTAACCACTTAACTCAGCTATCACATGTCCAGGTAATAATCTAGATATTTTTAGCTAAAAATGAGTTACTTTGAATATTTGGGAAAAAAGAGTAGTGGATTTAATTCACGAGGTTTTGATCACTCAGAATTTGATCAATTTTTATTAAATTGTGTACTTTTTATTTTCAATTTCTTTGCTACTGACATATAGAAATGTACACACAAAAATTATGCATACAAAATAACTAAGTACATTTGAATGTATTTTCTGTATATTTGGGGACCTTATTGGATATAATTATTAATTCTGGCAAGTTTCTTATAATTTTTGTTGGATTTAGTATGCTGTCATCAATTCTACAAATATATGTATTCCAATCCTAGAGACTTGTGCTTGTCTAGGATCTCAAAGGAAGTACCACGTTTTAGTAATTTGTAAGTAATTATAGACTTCAGGGAAAATGTCTGAATATTTAAATTTTTGTCTTTGTGTATTTCTATATCATAAAAATGTATTTTAAGATTGTAGTTCAGTGAGAATTTTAAGAATCTTATGTGATTCTGTCAATCTGTACTTCTTGATTATGTGAGTTACAAAAGTGTCTGTACAATAAAAGATAATTCTATCCAAAGTAAAATCACAAAAATTATTTCTCCTTTCTATAGTAGTGTTTTCTCAAGTGGCTAGATGTTTGAAATTTCAATTATTTGATTTTGAAAGAGGAGTTTTAAACATCTTTTCTTGGCCTGACCTTCTTTAGGTCTTTTGGAAATCTCCAAAACCACATTTATTCAACATTGGCACAATCAGAACTATTTCTCTACAGTTTATGTCAAATTTTAGAAGTATAGTCATATGTCCACCATTTGTTATTATAGCATTTTATGAAATATGTGAACATGATTCTAGAAAACAATTCTAAATATTAATTAAAATATCTTAAGAGACCAGAGTTACCTACCTGTACAAGTGAAGGTCTTGAAAGGGAAAGTGACAAAAAAACACTTTAAGAGTCTTAGATATGATTCATTACATTATTTTTTTTGTTGATTTTGTTTTGTTTCACTATGCTTCTGTTTTATTGTGATTTTTTTCTCCTGGTTGTAGGTATATTATCAGCCAGTTTTACCTTTCTGCTATTATGTGCAGTGAATATTATGACACGAAGAATTTAACAGTTAAAATATAAGGTCATTCCCATCCTAATTTTCAGATGGAAGAATGAAGAAGCAGCACTACAACTGCTAGTAATATTAGCTTATTTTGTTGTAAATTACTGAAATTTTGGGGTAGCATAATGATATAAAAGCTTTAACTTCTTAGTTGATTATTTGCTATATGGATAATTTTTCACACAAGAAAATCCAGCTAATGTAGATTAAGTCAACTACCATCAGTCATTCCAGAACCTAGTTTCTAAGAAAATTATAATGTGGATTTCTGGAAGCCTTTGTTTTTCAATGGCAACATCTGAGAAGAAAAGCCTGGAATAATTTCTGCAAAGTCTTCCTGTAATGCTATCACTACCAAGCATTTCCCAGTATTGGATGTTAATATATTTTAAATTAATTTACTACTGATAAAGTTTTCAGTGTCCCTAGGATATTGATACCCTCCATATCTCCCTTGAACTCGGTGGTTTCAATTCAGTTGGAATTACTTGATATCACTTATGAAAAAAACCTTTGAAATGCTGCTGCCTTTACTCATTGACTCTACTCTGAGTTTTAAAAACTAACAACAAAAAAAGGAAAACAAGCACTAGTTTGTAAATGTCTTTTTTTTGGTCTGACTTTGTACTTGTTGTAGTTTGGGTCTACATGTCCCCCCAACGCCTCATGTGGTCATAGGCTTCATCTAGAGTGTAGGAAGCTGGAATTGATTCATGATGCAGTGGGAGGCTCAAGGGTACTAGGATCAAGGGTGTGAGTGCTATCCATCCTAATTCATCTGAATAAGATAAAAGGCTGGGGGAGAGGGGACTGTTCATGTTCTCTTGTTACCTTTGCTGCTTTGTGCATGCTATGTTGTTTCACTTCTGTGATGTTTTTTGTCATCCCTTCCTTGGCGTTGGCCAATTACAGACTGAAATCTCTACAAACTGTAAGTCAAATAAACCCTTCACCTTTAATTTTGAGTGTTGGGTATTTTGTCTCAGCAATGAGGAAAAAGTAACTAACAGTCCTTTTGCTTGTTTGAAATTCTTGAATCATAATTTTATTGGAAAGATGAAATCATTGTCACATTTTTTATGGTAAGATCCATTCACTTGCTAGAAATTGATACAAGGTGAGAACCATGACAGTGTAAATTTTAGATATTTGTACACTTTTCTTTAAACAGTGCTATGTCTCTATTAAATGGTAAAAATTTCAAATTCAAATTTCAAATCTTAGTGGGGAAACAGTTTCTCTTTTTTTCTTGAAATTCAATTCAATGACACTTCCCTTTATCCCAGCATGTTATTATAATAAATATATTATAATCCCAAGAAATAATGACTAGCCTCATTAATATTTAAAATTCAAATTTTTTCCTCTGCCTAAAATCTTTCCATATTGCACATCTTATCAGAATGTTTTACAAATTCTTAAAATATCTTAGCATATTACCATGGCCCTACATAATCTATCCATTTCTTGTGTCCAGTACTTTATTTTGTACTACTGAATTCATTGACATACTCCAGGCACATCAGCTTGTTTATTCCCCGTAAAGATGCCAAGTTCATTACTGGCTCAGACTTTAGCGTATGTTTCTTCTTTGGTGTGAAATTAATACCCTTGGTATTATCCCTTTCTGACTTAGTATAATCCTTCAAATCTCAGCCCAAATATACAAATTTCAGAGAGGATTCTCTTGAAATTTCTATCTTACTTCTTTCTGGTAATTCTTCTAAACCAGCTCCTGCTTTACATTTTTAAAACAGCTTATCCTAAAATTATTTAATTTGGGGTTTACTGTAGATTACTACTTCCTTTATTTGAAATATAAAGGCATTAGTTTTTTATGGTAGTACTGTTTTCCTTATTGCTAAATCAGATCTTGGAGTGATACGTTTTTGTGTGTAAGCACATACAGAAATTAAATGTAGATATGATTAATTAAATCTTTGTGGCTTTATTCTTCTCACAAATCCATTGTAGGCTTCATTATCTGCTAAAATTTCCATCAGATTCCAGAAGTCACCCAAAGAATACATATTGCCCAAACAAAGACAATGTGTTTGCAATTTTGATTTAGCTTCAAGTTGACTTTTTCCAATTTTCTTACTCATGCTTTCCCTTTTCATATAAGACTCCTTGAGCACCCACAGGCTGGAAATATTCTTAGTAAATATGGATTCCACATATTTCCAAAAATATTGGGTAAATATGTCCATATTCCAAGACCTAGCCCATGGCCTTCTGTTGATTCAGCTACCTCACAATCACTGGTATTTGTTCTCCAAGGCCATTGCTATCTTGTATAAGGCTCATATTCTTATTTTGATGAAGTTGTTTATGTACTATTGCTTTTTTTTTCTCACCTCTTTAGCCCAAATACAGACATAGAATCATCAATTTGTTGTCCTTAATGACAGTAGAGATGAAGCTTTACCTTTATTGGAACTTTAATTAAGTTCAGGAGTGACAGGAAGGAAACAGGGATGAACACACAGAAATGAATTGGTAAGTGCTACTATATAAAACTTCTCTAGTTATGTAGGAACACATGAATCCAAAGATCACCGATTCTGTGAGCCCAGGCTATTCTCAAGTCATATGGCATGGGAAATTCTACTTGACTTGCCTATAGATACACCTTTGAATATGCCTGTGAATCTTTCAGGATCATTTCTTTCAATCAACTGTATTGAGATATAAATGAGATAAAATAGAACACATTTGAGGTACAGAATTTTGACATATATGTACTTCTATGAATTCATGAGTACATTCAACATTTCTAGTACTGTACATTCTTATCATTAAAACTTCATTGGAAATGGCCACTCCTCAATAATCCTTTCTGTAATCCCATACAGAATATAAAGTAGCTTCCTCCTTTTAAGTATCATCTATCACCTACCATTCTTTTTATTCACAGCTCTAATCACTGACATAAGTTTATTATATATTAAGAAATCAATAAACATTTTATTAAATCCAGAATGTCCCCCTTTGGGGCCAAAAATAAATCCTAATATAGAATCAAGATGCCACTTATCACACTGTACATTCTGACAACTGTGCTCTAGTTTCATCCAGTGTCTTAAGAGAGGAGTATACAATTTTGCTACTACGTTGGAAATTCCATGAATGTAAAACTAATTTTCTGCATTTTCATTTCTGTGTCTTGACCTCTTATTAATTTACCTATGTGCATAATCAAATCAACCATTCATTCAAATTATCACCTTTTTCTGCTAAAAAATCAGCACAACTAAATTCTCTAAGAAAAATTCATCCATTTATGGAGCCTTAATCATTGCTTAGTAAAGGAATGTTTTAGATTTTAAAAGTTGTAATAATAGCTCACATTCTTAGTGTTTCATTGTTTAAGGCACTGTTTTAAGATGTTTCTGTGCATTTAATTATTATACTGTACTCACAATAATTAAAATGATTGGGCTGTTATTGTCTTTGTTTAGAACACATGAAAATTGAGGTTACACACCAAAAACAACTTTCCCAGGGCCATAATAAGTAATAAATAATGCAGCTGAGATTCTAGACAATAATATAGAAAAGCCACAGTAATGTCACACCATGATTGTGTTACTGTGAGAATTAAGAGTCATTGTGTAACTTGACTGGCTTGAGGAATGCACTTCAGCCATGATGTTTCTGCACTTCACCTCCTTTATGTTGTGAGTATTGAGTGTTGTGGCCATCAATAGGAAAGCTGTCTAATACAGTTACCTAAGGCGCAATGATAGTCTTCTTAAATCCAAGCAAGCAGTCCATGAAGTTCAGTAATCAGATGAAGCTGAAGGCATTCTTTCGAAAATAGTCAAAGAAAAATTGAGATACTCCTTTCTACAACCATGGGTACTGAAATATTCCAAATACCCCCACAGTTTAGAAGCAGATCCTTATGTATTCAAGACTTAGCATGAAATCTCAGATATAGCCAGCAGCTAGATTGTGGCTTTGGAAGTGATCTGGAAACAGAATCCAGGGAATCATTCACATACTTAAGGATCATAGAACTGTGAAACAATAAGTGTATATTTTTTAAAACACTAATTGTATGATAAATATTTATGCAACAATAGATCACTAAATTACAGTTGGGCAAGAATGAATTATAAGAGTAAAAATTTTCTTTTCAATTGTACCATCAGGTAACAGATTCTCTAAATATGTAAATGCTAATAAGATATCCAGTTGGTTATATGATATGCTGTGGTCTCAAGTCAAGGATTGCATCTGGATTGCCACATTGAATGTAGTTTTCATGTCTATTTAACTCTTTTTGACTGTGTATAGTCCATATTTCCCAAGTAAGGTATTAGGTTCATCCTTGTAATTAATGGAATATTGGTATAAATTATTAGGAATTCTGCATCTAAGACTATTTTCCACTCATTTTATTTACTTATTCAAGCATTTATTTTTATCAGTGTGGGCTATAACTTAAATTATTTTCCACAATTTTATTGTTTTTTGGTCACATTTTTCCAAGTTTGGATACTGAGAACATTTTTAGTACACTTCTGTTTTATTTTCATATACCTTTTAAATTTTTGTTCAAATTTTTAGGTTATTTCTTATACTACAAGATGGCCTAGGCTTATCTTATCTATTTCCTGACTTATTTATAGAGTTAGATATTTCTCAAGGGTACCTTCATTCTTTTTTTTAGGCAACAACATTAGAAATGAAGATTACAGAGTTTAAGTGTACTTGTTGCTACTGAATTGTCATTGCTTCTAGGCTTTTTGACAGAGCAAGAAAAATGTGTGAATACTGAGTATCAACATATGTGTATCTATGAATAATTGTGTATCAATCATTCTGCAAATGCATTGAGTTAAACTGAATGTATACTGATGTCTTACCTCTAATCCATTATAACATGTAATAACATATACTGCTCTATACTCTTCTGCCTTGCCTTTTTTGAAACCTCTAACTAAACAGTGATAAGTCTGGCTCATATAAACCACCATCTTATTAAACAAGTGTGCAATTCCAGTATATATGTCTAGTGGTATTATAATTGTTGATCCATACTACCAACAAACCCCGTACTTCATCCATTGGAGTTCATTACTTACACAAATAATTTTATTTGTTCTTTTGCTTGCATGGATTTCTCTTAAGACTCCACTCATTTCTCAGTTACACAGGTTAACACTATTTATGTCCATTTTCTTCTGTGTGGCTGTCTCAACCTATTGCATAATAGAGTTACTTTCTTTTATCATAGTCTGTATTTCATTCTGCAATCTACCAATCTCCTTCATGCTTGGAGATTATTTATACTTAAAAGTGCGTTAATTGTTCTGTAAATATCTATGTTTTTTTTGTACTAGGGATCAAATTCAGGGCCTTGCTCTTGCCAGGCAGGCATGGTGCCACTGAGCTACATCCCCAGCACATTGGATTTCTGACAAACATATAATGCCCTGTGTCCACCATTACAAAAATAATACCATACAATTTCACTGCTCTATAAATTATGTGTTCCACCATGTTTATTATATAACAAAAAGATGTTGACTTTTGTGAGAAACTTCCATATTCCATAAAGACACACTAGCAATTTGTATTCATATCAGCAAGAATAAGAGTTCCAGTTCTCTTATCTTTGTTGTTGTTGTTGTTTTTGTAGTACCAGGGACCAACTCAGGACCTTTGGCTTACAAGGCAGGGATGGTCCCACTGAGCTAAATCCCCAGTCCTATCTTTTTTCTTTTGCTGTTTTTTTTTTTTTTTTTTTTTTGAGGGGCAGCGCTAACAATTCTATTTAAGTGAATATTTGTGTCTTATTTTCCTTCACAATTTTCTATGCCAAATTTTTTGTGGCAAATCTTTTTCCATCTTTATTTGCTAGCTACTTAATTTATTTGGTGAAATCCCTGGAGGCATCACAATACCTGACTTCAAATTATAGTACAAAGATGTTATGGTTAAAACAGCATGGTACTGCACAAAACCAGCTTTTTGGTCTGTGGAACAGAACAGAGGAAGCAGAAACAACCGAGGCACAGTCAGTTATTTGATCTTTGACAAATGAGCCAAAAACATCACTGGAGGAAAGACAGCTTGTTTAATAAATGGTGCTAGAAGAACTGGGCATGCACATGCAAATTGACTCCAGACCCCAATATCTCACTATGTACTAAAATAAAGTGAAAATGGGAAAGAATCTATATGTTAGAACAGAAACAATCTGCTGGAAGACAAAACAGGTAAAAGTCTTGAAGACATAGGTATAGGCAATGACTTTCTGAACAGAGCCTCAGTGGTACAAGAATTAACACTGAGAGCCAAAAAATAGGATTCTGTCAAATTAAAATTTTCTTTAGAGCAAAGGAAAAACCACCAAAGGGAAGAGACAACCTACATTATGGGAAAGTGTTTTTACCAGCTATTTCCCAGACTCACATCCAGAATATTCAAAGACCACAAACAAATTAGACCCCCTTCAAAATATAACAAAATAAGTAACCAAAATAAATACACACTTCTCAGAACATGAAGACCAAATAGCCAATAAATGCATGAAAAAATGTTGAGCATCACTGGTCATTAGAGAAATGCAAATTCAACCCACACTAAGATGCGTTCTCACTTCAAAAAGAATGAGTTTCAATAAGAAATCAAATAAATACTGACAAGGACATGGGGAAAAAGGAACTCTTCCACATTATTGGTGAAAATGTACACTAGTATAAGTACTATGGAAATCAGTGTGGAAATTCCTCAAAACATTAAAAATAGTAATTCCATTTGGCACAGATATTCTGCTTCTAGGTATCTTCACAAAATAGTTAAAATTGTTATATTACAGGGTTACATTCATACACATGTTTAGAGCAGTACAATTTATAATACCTAGGTCTTGGAAATGGCATTAGAATGGGTAAAGAAAATGTGTATTTATATACAATGGAGTATCATACTATTATAAAAATAAATAAATTTGAGGCAATCATAGGCAAATGGATACAACTTAAAAACATATGATTAAGTGAAGTAAGTTAGACACATGAGATTAAATATCACATGGTTTCTCTTATATGAGAATCTCTCTCCGTCGGTGCATATATGTATGTATGTGTGTATATATATTCATATATATATATGAATGATAAGTTAATAAAATATAGATCTTTTATCAAGTGGATGGGGGAACAAGAAATGGAGGAAGGGAGAGAGGGCAAGGTAAGAGGGTGGAAAAATAACTGAAGGCAAAAAATGATGATGAAATTTTTTTGCTAATGAAAATGGGACAAAGAATTGAAGGGAGCAGTGAGGGAGAGGAAGGATAGGGAATGAAAAAGACAGAGGAAGATAGTTAAGATGTATTGTGTACATATTCTAAATCCTCACAATAAATAGAATCATTATGTACTGCAAATGTAATAATAATTATGTTTAAAATAGTGACAAAAATGAATTTTGTTGATACAAACATAGATATGGATGCATCACCCTAAGATGACGTCTTTAACACTTTGGGAGAGATACCTAGAAATGGAATAGCTAGGTCGAAAAGAATTTCTAGTTTTAGAATTCACATACCTTGAGACTATAATGTTAAGTGAATAAATCAAGCACACAGCTTAAATATTGTATGAATTTTCTTAAATAAAAACCCAAAACATGAATAAAGGGCAAAATAAAATGTAGATAATATGTACAAGTAAGATATATCTTTTTTTCAAAAAGGAAGGGAATCAAGACCTGGAGGAAAAGGAGAGGGAGTTAAGCGAAAGGGGATGAAAAGAACTGAGGTATGTTATGTACATGTACCAATGCCACATAAAGAATGGAATAATTACATTACACAAATATGTACTACTAAACTTAAAATTGAAAAATATAAAATTTTATACTTTGTGATATGTAGTTTTATATGTAAATTTTGTCTCAATAATTACTGTATTATGGAAGATCTGAGGTTTTAGATCTTTAGGGAAAATTTTTTTCTTGTGTGATTTTTGTGGAAAAGATAGGGCCAAATGTATGGAAAACCCTCCCAGAATGACTTAAATCCTGTTCAAACATGATGTTCAAAGGAGATGAGCTGATAAATCTAACAAATCCCAATCAGGCATATGTGAAGAATAGCTGAAGACAAAAAAAGCAATATAACAAAATAAAATAAAAGATGTAGATTCACACATATATGGTTAAATGAGCCTTTAAAAAGGTATACAGGCAATCTATGAAGCTAAAAAAAATGCCTATGAAGAATGCCCACAATAAACAAGAATATCTGAATAAAAAGAATTGCAAATTTTGCCAGTACTACACTCTTTACATAAACTAGTATCAGACAAGTTATATAATTAAATCAAAAGGCAAAAGTATTTTATAATTATAAGTTAAGCATAAAGATATTGGTCTCCCAAGCACAAGGTCCTGAGTTTGATCCCTGGTACCAAATAAATAAATAAATAAATAAACAAATAAATAAATAAGATTGAGATATTGGAGAAAATCTAGTATGCTTACATACAAAAGGACAAAAGATTAGTTTTCATATATTTTAAAATATCTGACCTCAAAAGCAATCTTTATGTAAATTATTAGTCAAGAAATATGTTCTCAATATAGAGCCCCTACACAATCCCAATACTTTTTACCAAGTAAAATTATCAATAATATATAAAGAATTCCTGAACATCAAAAGGTGTACAAAACTCTTAAGAACTTTGAAAAAGGGCCGGGGATTTAGCTCAGTGATTTCACAGCCTGCTGCGCAAGTCAAGGACCTGAGTTCGATCCCTGGTACCAAAAAAAAAAAAAAAAGAACTTTGAAAAAGAAGATGCACAAATAACCAATTAGCACATAAAACAATATTCAATAACAATTATTTCTAAGGCTTACAAATCAAGACTGCTATGTAATTCCAATACCCTGACATACAAGAATAGTAGACATTTCAATAACCAAGGAAAAAATTGGGCCGGGGATTTAGTTCAGTGGTTTTGTTGCCTGCTGCGCAAGCACAAGGACCCGAGTTTGATCCCTGGTACAAAAAAAAAAAAAAAATTGACTTTGAAAATATAAGCATGGTGTGAAGTAACTAGGTTGATCTTCAATTGCATTCAGGTATCATAAGGAATGTTAGAAGTACTTTGACAATTTTTAATCCATTTAAAATAAGACTTAGCAACTGTAAGTTTTTATGTAAGCAAAATAAATTATATTTTGTAGTAACTTTGTTCATAATAATCAAATTAAATTTCATCAGGAGGAGAATGGAAAAATATATTGTGATGTCTTCATAAATAAAATACTGTTAAATAATGAAAACAAATAAACTACTGATACATAAAGAAAAAATAGATGAATATCAAAAGCACTACAGTCCTTGATAGAAAGTTGTTTCATATAAATAAAGTTCGGTAATACACAAAACTACATATTGCGATAGAAATAAGAATGTGGTAACTGGATGGGGGGATGGTATAATTCATCAAAAGAGTCCCAGCGGCAACTTTCACTTTCTAGTATGAAAAAATATTGCAAATCTTCTTCTGAGTTCTAATAATACAATATCAGTTGCCAAAATTCATTGATTTAGCCTGTTTGAGCCATATTTTACTATATGTAGTTTTCAACGCCATTTAAAAATAATGTACATTTTCATAATTGAATATTATCTAGTAGATTACCTATATTACACTTTATCTTTTAGGACTAGTATCATCTATTGAGCTTCTCAAAGAAAATATTCTTAGTAATAAAGAAAATGAATCCTCTTCTCAAACACATCATTTATTTGCTTAAATGTTTCCTTTAAATGTTAATATACTTCATATATTGACTATGACACACCCATGTATTTTTTCTGAACTCAAAGATTTCAAATTTTTGTTTGTTTGTTTGTTTGTTTTGGTACCTGGGATCAAACTCAAGACCTTAAGCTTGCAAGGCAGGTGCGGTGCCACTAGGCTAAATTCTCCACACTTTAATGGCTTTTTATAATTTCTCATTACAATCGTACCTTGGTTCATGAATTTAATTTGTTCCACAATTCTGGAAAAGATGGCTATGTTCATGTACGTGCAGAAATGAAGACCATGGTCATGTCCATCACCCAGTGCAGACTTTGTAAACAAAATTTTGATAAACACATCTATTTGCAAACTAAATTCGTGAACCAGTGAACCAAGGTACCACTGTATTTGGATTTGAGAGCTCTAAGGAAGTAATCAAGTTAAGTAAGTGTTCTGGCTTCTATCTACATCTTCCCTCAAAGCCTCATGCACTCATAGATGTGGGTTTGGGGAGGGAGCTGGGTCATGGGCGTGATATACTTAAATCAAGCATTTATTTCTCTCATTCTGAACTTCTATTCATATTCTTTAATTATAATTTTTAAAATGAGATATACTAAATGAAACTGAACAGCTACAAATACACACTCACAAAACAGAGTTACACAAATTTACAATGAAATTAGCAAATCTCTAAGAAACTTATTGAATGTCAGCAGCACCTAAGAGCAGAAGAATCTGCACATAGTTGGATGGAGTAGCACATGTGTGTCACTACAGCACTCTAGAAGCCTGGAGCAAAATCAGTTGCAAGTTTGAATCCAACCCAGGGATCTTAGGCCTAGTCTCAAAATAAAAATGTAAAATGGGGCTGGGAATATATTCCAGCGCAAAGGACCAAGGTTCAATCCCGAGTAACTCTGTCCACCCACACGAACACACCAAAAAGCAGCATATGACAGAACAGAAGTAGCTTAACAATCAGATGTCCTGGGTTTATCTGAACATGCTAAGTGGGATAAATTGGCTTTTAATATTGTACATTTAGGCTAAAATATATTGCCTTCGTAGACAAATTTGTAATGAAAACCATGGACTTCCCTTTAAAGAGAATGTTGATAAATGTCTGATTCTAAGAAACAACCAGTCATATTCTCTGTGAAAGGTGAAAGCAGAATTAGTGGTGTCTTATCTCTGCTAATATTTCATCCTGCACATTTTTTTTGTTTTCTAGGAAAATATCTTTATATTAGAATCTGTTTTGAATTACTTTTATATATTCCTTTGTCCTGGTCCATCACTTGTAGTGTGGAAAAAATCTCTTTTATCATATGGATTAAATAAATATTTCTATAATGTTGATGGTTTTATTTTCAAGTAACCTTTCTATCCAGAATGTATATGTCAAAAGCCTTTGAAAAGTAAAGATTATAGATTAATATCATTAACTTTATTCCTCTATAGTACATTAAAGCAAGTACTTTACATATCAGAAGATCATGACCTTAAATATTTAGAATCATTCAGTGAATATATACACTAAAGCATGTTTAGACTTTTTAATTAATTATGTATAATTTCCCTAATTATAAAATTATTTTAAAAGTTACTCAACAAAATATGGTTATATTTCTACAAGAATATTTTGTTGCTTTTATTGGATACTTTATTGGATATATTCTGTTTATTTTTGATATTTTATCTGTCTACTTTATGTTATAAGTATTTAATAAAATTCTCCACTGACAGAATCAAAATTAAATTAGAGAGATTTTGAAAAGGCTTAATATAAATTTTATAGGACAATTTAACCAAGGAATACATTTATATAACCAAACCAAAGTTATGCATTTAATTGCTAAAAGTAACCATTGGCCAAATTATTAGGCATCCAGTAAAATTACTCAAATTGCATTTGTGTTCTTAAATAAAACACATTTTATTATGCCATAAATTTTTCTTTTATATTATCCAGATTATATACAGTCTTGATTTATATTGCTATCACAAGTAATCATTTGATTAGTCTAGTTAGGGAAAAAACAAATGAAGCATGGATTAAAATGAAATGTATTTTCATGTTCTGAAAGCATAATGGAAACAAGGAAACTGATTCAGAATTATCTACTGTATAAACTATAATTTCAGAGGTAGTTTTATCTCATCACTTATATCATGCCTGCTAATAAAAATAGTAATTCTAACATCACCCTAACAGTAACTCAGCTGCCAAAACTATCATTGCCAATGAATTAAAATCACATTGTTTACAAAAATAAGGTGACTTTCATTTTGAAGAAAGTACTTTGTGGACTAATGCTGATGCAGATTCCACATTTTTATTCTCCAAAATAACAATGATATAATGAAAGATGAATCTCATTTCAGTGTACATTTTGAATACAAAGCACAAAGGAAATGCTAAAATATATTTTGATTGAAGTCTGATGAAATGTAAAGTTTTTATAAAAGCTAAATTCTTCTTTGCATCGATTTTTGCCTGTGAATTCCTTATATTATTGCTGCAGTGTAGATCTCAAATATGTCCAGAAGTCTCATGTGTTCCTAAGTGGGACTTTGAGAATGCGGTTGGACCATGGGGTTGGGCAATAGACATCAGTGGATTAATCCAATGGCAAGCCACAGCTGATTGTGCTTAGGACTTGGGCCTGAAGAGGAGGGCTGGGTCTCTGGCATTAGAATAGTACATCTTTGTCCCCAGCTACTTTCTTCCTTTTCTGCTTCCTCGCAATTAGGGGTTGAACAGCTTTCCTCCACATCCCCTTCTACCGTCCAGCTTCTGCACTGATACTCTCTGCACTGAACTCTCTGCACTGAACTCTCTGAAATCATAAGCCAACGTTAACATTTTGGCATCAAGTTGTGAATATCAGGTATTTCATTCCAGCTATAGGAAAGTGACTAATAATAATTAGTCATTATATTAACAGTTAATTATTATCTAATAATAACTAGATAGCTAGTTATTATCTAATAACAGTTTAATCTTAAAAAAGCACTTTTGGGGTGTTGAGGCAATGTGATGAGATTGGTTACAAAAATATTTTTTGATGAATACAGGGATATATACTTAAGTATATATACAAAATTTAATTAGTGTACTGACAAAAAGGTGAAGATTAATCTTGCAAAATAATTATGCTGCAATTTAAAGTCTTATCTATAACAGCCTTTGCTCTTATTGTTATCTAGTACTTTTTATTATCAATTATCATTTATTTGGAAAAATAATGAATTTAAGTGTGACAATTTGTTATATCTATACAGTCTACAGTGATCGTGTCATGGTATTTCACATTTCTACTGGAAAATTTCTAATTTAATTCAGTTTATAGTTCTTTTATTATTTCAATCAATCCTTTTGGTTACATTTTAGATTATGTATCATATGAAAAAGAAAAAGAAAGAATAGTAAATTTAAATTATTTAAGATTATCACCAGCATTTCCATTTTTTAATGTTTTATAATGCTTAATGACAAATTTAAGTAGATTTGAAAAAAATCTACTGACGAAAAATTGGAATTTAAAGATATCAAAAGAAATCAAGATGAGAATGAAGAAATGGCTTCTCAAAAGAATTTGTGAGAATCAGGTTTGAAAAAGAATTCAGAGTAACAAGATGTACCAACTGAAATTATTCCCTTATATTTTCGGTCATCCCTCCAGTAAAAATGTTACATATATCCCAAGTGCTCATGAGTTTCTCAGTTGGAGATTTCCAATTACTTTTCAGAATGGATAAATCATTTAGTTGAATTTTAGACTATTTCTAAAAGTCAGTTCTTTAAAAAAAGGTAAATTCAGATTTTCAAACATATAAAGAACATATATGTGCTTCACTAAAATCTATACGTTTTAAGTAGTTCTGTAATCTTAAATGAAAAAATGAATGATATAAATTGATTACTAATATATATATTCTTAAGATATGTCTTTATTTTTTGGAATTATTTCTAAACCTAATATATGATGGTATGAGCCAATAAATCAGAAATGTTTTCATATTCACAACCTGTATATTGCCCAATATTGAGCTATATTTTGTTAAATAATTAATGTTCTCCATCTAAAGCTACATTGCTTAGTGATTATTTATTCTGTTCAAAAAAATTAAGAAATTCTCATGACTGCATTATAACACAGGCTTTATTAATAAGAAATTTTAATTCTAAAAGCTCACTATCTTGTTTTCTTTATCTGTATAACCATACGACATGTAAAAGCTTTCATTATCTTATTCTTTTCCTTATGTATTCTTTGTATTTATTTTATTACCATTTTCACAGTTTAGCACATAAACCTTTTTGCTTTAACCTAAGTCTTAGGGGAGATGTGGCTGTTCTGCGTCAATTAATTACGATTTTATTAGTTTTTTATTCTCATGTAACAAATTACCCCAAACCCATCTGCTTAAATCAGCTCACTTTTATTACCTCATTATTTCTTTTGGTCAGGAGACTGGGCATGGGTAGATGAAACTTCTGATCAGGGTCTAACTGAAGTCAACGTATCTGGTGGGTTGAATTCACATGTAGAGCCATTAATGAGGAAAAATCAGCTTTCAAGTTCACTGAAGTTGTTCACAGAATTTATTTCTTTGTGGATAGATGAAAGGGGGCTCTCAAGTTTTGTTGGATAAGGCAAAATGTCTTTCCAATCCAAGTGGGCTTATCTGATGGGTCTGCTCACTTCATCAGTGACACAGGATCATCCAACTCCTGAGAGATGAAACAGTAAATTGGGTGAGGTACTGAGATGGAGTTGATACCCTATCGCCTTTGCTACATTCTGTTGGTTATAAGAATGTCTCATGTTTCACTGCAGTATGTGAGAAGAGCACACTAAAGACCCATACCAACAAGGGAGAATGTATAGGATCACCACATGATTATTCTGCAACAGTATTTCTCTTATTAGGTTTATATAATGCATTTCATCTATATGAGTAAGTTATTTCCTATTCTTAGTTAAGATAAAGCAAAGATTCAATTGACACATTAAAGTTTAATAAAAGTTTTTCTTTCCCCATTAATGAGCAGATCACTTTTACATTATAATAAATAAATGAATGATCAATTTATTTTTGGATCTTAAACTCATGTTGTATGTTAGAAATAAATTATGTATTATAATATTATATATTACTAGATTTTACTGGCTAATATTTTATTGAAGATTTTTGGATAAATGTGTAACTTATATAATTCAATTTTATTTATTATAACATTGTAGTAACATTTTCATATAATTATTCTCAGGAAGTGATTTAGAAAGTATTTCCACAATATCTAAAATTTGATGAAACATTAATAGTGATTATTTCTTAAAATTAGAATTTGCTGGTAAATATTTGTCCTTCTACATGACAATGTTCATTTTTATTAAGTTTATTTGTCTAATATAAACATGATCAAATATTTTTATGAAAAATTTTGGGCATATATTTTTCATCTGAGCACTTATAACTGTTTTTCCTTTTCTATTGAAACTGTATTTTTGTTAGAGAGTCATTATTTTTTTAACCCATTAAGATAATCTGTTTTTAGTGAGAATTATTAGACATCTTACTTTTTGTATGGGTGTGTGTGTGTGTGCTGAGGATATAACTCAGAGCCTTCAAACTAAATTACACCTTCAGCCCATTTATTACGTTGTTTGAAACAGTCTTGTTAGTAGATAAGTTGCCCAGGCTGAGCGGACCCTGTGAACCTCCCGCCTCACCCTCCCTGAGTGCTGTAATTGCAGGTGTGCACCAACTGTCCTAGCTGTCAGTTTACTTTTTACATAAATTGTTGTTATGTTTATTTTAAATCTTGCTTTTGTTTTTTTTCTAATATGTGCTCAATTCTTTTTTCCTTTTGTGCCTTTTTTAGATTAGTTGATTATTTTTAATGGTTCCATTGTATCTTCATTCTTATTAGTCTCAACTATATTTTATTTATTTTATTAATTGTAGTAAGATTTATCACAATTTTCTTCCTAGTAATATTATTTTTTAATTATAACAGTATATTACTAATTTGTCTCTCCAATTCTTTGTAGTTTTTCCCTTTATATAGGTTACACAATTCTATATTACTTGTAGTGAAAAGAAAGTAATTTTATTTTTTTTAAATCCTATTAGTTACTTCTGATGCATGAAGAGAAAATTCAGAATCATTAGAGTATTATCATCTCAAATGGACTTTGAATGTTATTTATTTTAATGGTAAGATTATAAAGATTTTTACTAATAAAACAGAATCTGGCGCAGACACATAAAGGCATTTCATAGGTCATTTCCTTTTGGACAATCTAGTAAATAAGAAACAAAAGCAGAAGCTATAGGCATAGGCAAGAAATTACTGAACAAAACACCAATTGCACAAGAAATAAAATCAGGAGCCAGCAGATAGGATTATATTAAATTAAAAAGCTTCTGAACATCAAAGGAAACCAACAACAGAGTAAAGAGACAACCTACAGACTGTTAAAATAGTTTTACTAGATATACCTCAGAGGACTAATATCTAGAATATGCAAAGAATTAAAAAGATTAGACCCCAATATGAAAGACTCTGCCAAAAATTGAGCAGTTTAAATGAACAGAAACTTCTCAGAAGAAATGCAATTGGCCCATACTCTTAAGTTAAATAAATAGGACACACATGTAAATACTGGTTTCTGTGGTGTGAAAAACTAAAAGTGTAAATAAGGATCAAAATGTATGACTGATACTGTGAAGTAGGAAGAAAGGGTCTAAAGGAGTAGGGGAAGTGGGAGGGCTAGGGGAAAGAAAAGAGAAAAGAAAAAATATCAGAAAAGGAAAAAAATGGAAACAAAGTCTTCATAAATAGGGAAGGGTGGAGGGGGTGAAGGGAGGGCAGGGGAATGGGGAAAAAATAAGAACCAAGATACATCATGAAAAGGTACAAGATCCCAGTGATGAATGAAACTGTATTGTATACCTAAAATGTACCAATAAACTTAATTTTAAAAAAAGAAATATGACTGGCCCATTAAAGAAATGCAAATTAAAATAATACTGAAATGTCATTACTCCAGAAAGAATGATAATCATCAAGGCATCAAATAATAACAAATGTATGTAAGCCTATGGTGAAAAAGGATCCCACCAATATTGTTAGTGGAAGTATAAGCTAGTATAACCACTATGAAAATCAGTATTGAGATTCTTTTAAAAAGTAGAAATAGAAATTTCATTTGACCCAACTACTCTTTTACTAAGTACTATCCCAAAAGTGTTACAGATATCTTACTGCAATGATACATGCATATCAATGTTTATAGCAGCACTATTCATAATAGCTAACGCTTGGAAGCAGCCTATATGTCAATCAACAGATGAATGGATAATGAAAATGTGATATTTGTACACAATAGAATCTGCTACACAGTGGGATACACTTTGATCTTTTATAGGAAAATTGATGCAGTGTGAAAACATGATGTTATGTGAAATAAGTCATATACAGAAGCTTAAATACCATAAGGGTTCTCTCTAAAGTATCTGAAGTATAAATAAGGACTATAAGGTATAATAGATAGTGTGAAATAGGAAGAAGGGGGGCAAAGAGGAAGGGGAAGTTGGAGGGGTAGGGGAAAGGAAAGAAGGGAATGGAATTAATATGAGAAAATGAAAAAATGGAAACAAAGCCTTTCTAAATAAGGAGGAATGGAGGGGTTGAAGGGAGGGCAGGGGAAGGGGGAAAAATAAGAACCAAGAGAGACTATGTAAAGGTGCAAATTTCCAATGATAAATGTCATTATATTGTATACCTAAAATGTACCAATAAAATCAAATTTAAAAATAAAGTATAAATAAAGAGCAAAATAAAAGATAGATAAAAGGAAACAAGAAGACAATCTGCAAGTGGGAAAGGGACTAAGAAGTGGAGGAGGTAAGAGGGAGGGGAAGGGGACACGAAAAAGAATTAATATGTACTATGTATGTATACCAAATACAATGAAAGTAATTATGTATCATAAACATACAGTAAAATAAGATGTAAGAGCTTCGATGGAATATATGCAGTAGTATTAAGATGCAAAATAAATTTAAGTATAAAAAATGAATAATCATAACAGAACCCAATGATTCAATATAGAACCCAAGAATGTAGAGTATACAGGAATTTTGTTGATAACAATTCAAACACTTTATTTCCAAGAAATCTGAACCTGAAAAAATACTTACATAATACTAATGGCTTTTGCTGTCAGATTTGAGATTTAAGTTAATGTAATTTAGTTGTAACTCCTCAAGAATTCTCTTGTAAGCTCAATTCAAAACAAAAATATCATTCTAAATGATATAAAACAAGAAAACTTAAAGTAATTAAAAAAATAATAGCCTATTGCTATACTTAAAATAATTTCTTTTGATTTGTTTTTGCAGAACAAATTTTAAAAATAAGATGCATGTGAATATTTGGTAGTCATGTCTGTATTATTACATAGGTTAATTGAAAGTAGTATATTTAGTATAATCTAAATCATCTTTATATCTAAAAATAATATTAATTTCAAGACTATATTACACATTACTAAACTTGACTAACCTTGCTGTTTTGCACTGATGTCAAAATTTCTATTCAAGACCATATGAGTAATTTAAAATCTATTTAATATTGTAGCAACCATGAGGGTCATAATAAATTAAATAAATGGCAGAAGGTACAGTTAAAAGAACACTGAACTGGAAACATGAAAAGAATTGTTATAACCTCTATAACTAAATTTGCAATTATTCACTACCTCTGAAACTCTACTCATTCTAATCACAAACATTTATTTTAACTCTCACTGTAGTCATGGGTCTAGATCCACAGAGAAACCACTCCCATGGATGGACTTTATAGTTTAACCAGAAAACAATCTGATTGTTTCCTACATCAACTTGTACTGATAGTTATAGGATACATCATGGTACAAAATCACAATGTGTGTGAATATGGGTATATGTAGGTCAAAGAACTCACAGAAAAAATGATGTTTAAACGGAGTCCTGAAGGATGTGAATGAATGACTATAAAATGAAACTTTATCCTACAGAGGAGATAGCATGTTCCACTGAAGTGGAATAGATTGTGTGAAGATTAGGATGTGAAGAGAGAAATATGTTATTTTGTTCTGTTCAACTAATGCTTATTGAGCATATAATACATGTCAGGCATCATATTAGATTGTGGGAGTTGGTAGAATTGTGCAGAGTTCAAAAAGGTTCATTTTGGGTAACACTAATAAAGACTGAAATGGAAACTACAGCACCTTGACATAAAACAAAGGGTTCAATTCATTCCCTTGTATTTTCATTATATACAGAACAAGTAAGACATTGATGTGTGTATATAGGGAGCCTTCTGTTTCTTTCTAGCTAAGAGGAGAGTAAATTATCTTCATTCGTACAAGTAAATATGAAACGATGAAACTTTTCTTCAGAGCAGGAATTCACCAAAAATCGTGAACCCTGTTCAATACCTGATGCAAATATAGACCATGCTCTGAAAGATGACAGTGCTTGGACCCTACAGGAATGAGGAACTTGAAGCCCATTGACTGTGGAAAGTGTAGCTGGTTGATGGTGCCCTGGTATCCTCTTGAGAGAGAACCACCTGGGCTTCCCTAGAACTTGCCAGTGTTTTGTCATTTACATAACACTTGTTGTCGAAACTTACACAATGTTTTTATTCACAACAAAGTAGTCTAAGGAAATATCAATTTAAAATTCTGACAATTTTAGTCTGCTCAGTTGAAGATCAAGAATGTTATTGTAAATACTGAGCAGTGAAACTGTTGCCTTAAGAATTTGTCAGGAAAAGTATTCTAAACACCATAATTTTTTTCATTATTATTAACAAAGTACATTTTCTTGATAAGTGTCTTTTCCATAAGGACACTAAATTATTAACTATTTTTAACACAAACAATGTTTTTCCAGTATTACACTTGGCTTTTGCCAAAAGGGCAAGAAGCAATTTTCCAGTATTATATACATTCAATTTAACTAGAATGAAAACTAATTTCAACCAGTCTCTTTCATATGTTATTCTCTGAATAACAGAATTATTGCTCAAGTGTTCTTACTGAAACAATTTCCTAGGGCTCTCCAAATTATATGAATGCATGTTTACAGATTTTCAAAGAACTACTTTGCATAGATATGTGATTACATATATAGAATTCAGAAACTCTTGACATGACTTTGAAATTTTTGATTCTTTAAGAAATGAAAGCACAAGAAGAAGAGAGAAAAGAAAGATTTCCACTGCTGGCTCAAAATATTCTTATCTCCATCAGGCTTCAAGTGAGAAGTTCTAACTTCCAAAATGGCCATCTTGTTAATTATAAGTATTCTTATTAACACTGTCCTTGATTGAAACTCTTGTCCCAAACACCTAAGAAATTTTTATTTCCTTATATTTCAAAGACTGTTGAGAAAAGGATTGCATGACTATCACTATCTGGTGTCTCCCCATGGTACATTTTTTAAAACATTACCCCTGATAACCAAAGAGAAATCTAACATCAAATTTTATGCTTTATATATTTGATTCTTTAGATATCAAGAGAATAAAAATACACTGAAGATAAATTTATAACATTATAAACAGATAAGGTAGTTCAGAAATAATACATCAGACATTTCAAGAATCAATTTTCCCAAAGATTCACTTTACATAAATATGAGAGAGAATTATTTCAATATTATGAGACTTTAGATTTATGAAAATGCATTGGCCTCAATATACAATGTTAAGAATGTATTTTCAAAGCTTATGACTAATTATACTGTTTAAGATTGCCAAGAAGAAATTTCTATTCAACATTAAATGGTGTTAATATGATATAAAATTTATGAATAAAATTGATCATTAACTGAGAAAAAACAGAATTCAACAAAATAGTGACAGCCAATAAAACACCTCTCAAAATGCTAACTTGACTTCCAATTCAAAATAGCATGGATTTAGGAATGTACTCTCTTACTGGAATTTAAGTTACATAGAAAAAAGATTTTTCTCTTTTGTTCATAACTGTATTCCTAGTATATACATAAATGATGGTAATGAATTAGATTCTCAGTATGCATACATTGCATCAAATAAAAATTAAATAAATGCACAGTCTCTTCTAAAATTTCCAAATCTCAGCTACTAAGAGGAAGAACAAAATTAAATTATTATCATTGAAAACTGTTATGCTCTAAGTAAACCACTATTCCATTAAATAATTCTTCTTTATATGTTATCATGGAGAGTTGGAACTTAGCTTTGTTTCCTCACTTTCTGAGAACATCATCATCTATGGCCATACCACCCTGAACATGCCCGATCTCCTCTGAAAACATCATCAAGCTTGGATCTTTTTTTTCTCTGTATAATGTGCTTCTACTTGTTGCTGTCTTGTTCAGTAAAATTTTGCTCAATTTTTATTAGTCTCTTGTTGGGTTCCATTATTTTTGTAACACTTTTAATACTACACCTACAATAGTTCCAAGTGAGAAAAAAAAATGAATGAATCTTTTAATTTCTTACCATTTGCTATTTATTCAAAGTATAACTAATGCAAGGATGTAAACATAGCATGTTTTGTCTTTATGTAACAGCTTGTATAGAATTGGTATAACTTCTTTGTTATTTGATTGAATTCAGGAGTAGTAGAAAAAAATACAAGGCCTAGAGATTAAGTTGATTACTAAATAAGTAGTTTACTTAGCAGTATAGTCATATTTTAATTTTAGTCATTTATATACATTTTTTCTTTTGAATTTCTGAACTTTAGAAGTTATTTACAAGTAGACTTTCTCATGGAACTGACCTCACCAGGATGCCAGAATAGGAAACACTGGATTCCGCTTCCCCCAGACTAACACTGATTCAACAACTCTTGGGGAGATTCTTTTTATGAGAAATTCAGAGGCTAATTAAGATGTTCTCATGCATCCTAAAAGAGCACATAAAACCAGCTATGTTTAAGCCACTAGAAAGTTGATAAACCTTTATGCAGATACACTATGTTAGCTATGTTTGTGGGGTCATCTAGATAACATAAATGTATCTGTTAACTTTACATTGATATGATTCAACATACTATGAATCCTTTCATATATTTATAAAAATTCATATCTTGGCTGGAACTGGTCCTACGGACTCCAGCAGCCTGCGACTGGTCAGACGCCTCGATCCGTGCAACCACGCCACGTGGATACCATGGAGCATCTGAATCTGCACAGCAGAGGCACCAGGGGGAACATAAAAGCCATGGTTATGAGCCCCAGCAGATAGAGCAGAAGGGAAAAACAAGAGAGGGCCTTTCTGACTCTCCTCAATGAAAATTGAAGCCCACTGGGAAAATGAAGAAAAACTCTTCAATAAAATCACATTGGACCATCGTGGTTGGTAAGTTGGTGGGATCGGCACCTCCCATAGAAACCCTGACTCGCATAGCGGGGAGGACAGCTGGAACCTGCAGTAGAACCTTGCAGAGTTTTATCCTGCAGGAGGCCAGGGACCTCAGCTTGGACCTTGCAGCCAGAAATCAGCCTGAATCTCAGTAGACTACAGCTGGCTTGCTGAGGCTAATCAACTTAGACCCACACACTGCTGCACACATTGCTGACCAGGACAGCAGAGACATATTCTGAGGAAGATCTTTGTTTGCTTGTTTGATATATATTCTTTTTTTCTTTTCTTTTTCTCTCTATCCCTTCTGGCTCTATATTTCTCTCCCTCTTTCTTCCTGATCCTGTCCCATTCTGAATTTTTTCTCTATCTCTGTCCTCTTGACAGTCACTATTATAGAATGGTAAATACAATTTCTAGCTTCCCTATTGTTGTCAATTTGTTCTGTACTTGTCTCTCTTCTTTTGCTCTGTCTTTTCCTCCTGTCTCCAACAGATCCCCACAATTTGAGTGATCTTCTCCTGTCCTCTAGCCTCACCTCTAACATTCCCCTCTCCCTCTATCTCTCTACTCCTCTCTCCCCAACCCCTGCTAAACTCCAACTAGGCAGGACAAAAAAAAAAAAGACACCTAGACATATAATAATCAAGATTCCAGAAATGCAACAGAAGTACAAAATCCTACAAGCAGTTAGAGCAAAGAAACAAATCACATACAAAGGAAAGCCCATCAGAATCATGGCAGACTTCTCAAAAGAAACCCTCAAGTTAAGGAGAGCCTGAAGTGAAGTATTTCAAGGTCTAAAAGAAAATACCATCAAACTTAGACTGTTGTATCCTGCAAAATTATCTTTCAAAATCGATGGGGAAATTAGATACTTCCACAAAAAAGAACACCTGAGAAATTTCATGAACACCAAATCAGCGCTCCAAACATATCTAAACTCTAAACAATATCCTAGAAAAAAAACAATAAAGATCACAACTCCATGAGGCCCAACAGATCAAAGCCACCAGGCCAGGCAAGAAACTAAGGGAAAGGGGAAAAAATAAAAAATAAAAGAACCAACAACAGTAAAACATCATAACAAGGATGAGTCAATATTTATCAAGTATAACCATCAATGCTAAGGGCCTCAATTCACAAATCAAAAGTAATAGAGTGGCAGAATGGATTAAGAAGGAAAATCCAACAATATGTTTTATATATGAAACACACCTAATTCAAAGAGACATTCATAGACTGAAAGTAAAAGGATGGAAAACAGTTCTCCATGCAACAGGAACCCAGAAAAAAGCAGGAGTAGCAATCTTATTTGAAGACAAAATAGATTTCAAACCAAAACTAATTAAGAGAGACAAGGGTGGTCACTACATCCTTGTGAAGGCAATAATACAAGAGGAAGATATCACAATCTTAAGTATATATGCACCAAATACAAATGCCCCCAAATATACAAAACAAATATTAATGGACATGAAAAACCAAATAAGCACTAATACAACTGTAGTGGGGGACTTCAGTTCCCCACTATCACAAATAGACAGATCATATACAAAAAATCAACAACGAAATCCTAGAACCAAATGAAGCTTTTGAACAAATGGACTTAATAGATGTCTACAGAATGTGTCACCCCACAAAATCAGAATACACATTCTTTTCAGCTGCATAAGTGTCATTCTCCAAAATAGACCACATGATAGCTCATAGGGCATGTTTAAGTAAATGGAAAAAATTGAAGTTACCCCCTGTATATTATCAGAGCATAGTGCAATAACACTGGAGTTCAATAGCATAAGAAACCACAAAACCACCACAAATACATGGACATTGAATAACACTCTCCTGAAAAACTAATGGATCACAGAAGAAATTAGATAGTTCCTACAAGTAAATGATAGTGCCAGTACATTATACAGGAATCTGTGGGACACAATGAAAGCAGTTCTATGCAGGAAATTCATAGCAATGAATACCCATAGTAGGAAAACAGAGAGAACTCAGTTAAATAATCTAATGCAGAACCTCAAGCTCCTAGAAAAAGAAGAGCATAACAAACCCGAAGCTTGTAAAAGAGAGTAAATTATAAAGATCAGAGCAGAAATCAATGCAATGGAGGTTAAGAGAATGATACAAAGAAATCAATGAATTGAAGAGTTGGATTTTTGAAAGAATAAATACAATTGATAAACCTTTAGCCAACTTAATCAAAAAAGGAAAGAAAATGCTCAAATCTATGTAATTAATGAAAAAGGTTAAGTCACAACAGACCCAGCAGAAATCCAGAGGATCATCAATACCTACTTCAAGAACATGTATTCTAATAATATGGAACACACAGAAGAAATAGTCTAATTCCTAGATGCGTACAAATTGCCAAAGTTAAATGAAGAAGATATAGAAATTCTAAACACCCCAATTACAATGAGTGAAATTGAAAATGTAATAAAAAATTTACCAGCAAAGACAAGCCCAGGTCGTGATGGCTTCACTGCTGAATTCAACAAGATATTTAAAGAAGAACTATCACCATTACTTTTTAAACTCATCAAGGAAATTGAAAGGGAAGTGGTGCTTCCAAATTCACTCCTGGAAGCAAGTGTTATTTTGACTCCAAAACCAGGGAAAGACTGAACCTGAAAAGAGAAATATAGGCCAATCTCCCTAATGAACATAGATGCAAAAATCCTCAACAGGATACTGGAAAACAGAATGCAGAGGTTCATTAGGAAGATCATACACCCTGACCAAGTTAGATTTATGCTAAGGATGGAAGGATGGTTCAAAATTAGTAAATCAATAAATGTGGTACACTATATTAACAGAGTCAAGGGCAAAAACCATATGATCTTCTCAATAGATTCAGAAAAAAATCATTCGACAAAATCCAACACCCATTCATGATAAAAACCCCACAGAAAATTGGAATAGAAGGTCTTTATCTCAACCTGATTAAGGCTATATATGAAAAAAAAAGCCAACATCATACTAAATGGTTAAAAACTGAAAACTTTCATGCTAAAATCAGGAACAAGACAAGGATGTCCACTATCACCACTCCTATTTAATATAGTTTTGGGAACATCTGCCACAGCAATTAGAGAAGAGAAAGAAATAAAAGGACTAAAGATAGGAAAGGAAGAATTTAAACTGTCATTATTTGCCAACAATATGATACTCTGGGTAGAAGACCCAAAAAACTCTCCAGAAGACTTCTAGACTTAATTGACAGATTCAGAAGAAGAGCTGAATACAAGGTCAACATTCAAAAAACAATAGCCTTCTTGTACACAAATAACAGACTCACTGAGAGAGAAATTGCGGAATCAATGCCTTATACAACAGCAGCCAAAAAATGAAAATATCTAAGAATTAATCTAATGAAGGGAGCAACAGACCTCTACACTGAGAACTACAACACTGAAAAAAAGAGATTGAAGAGGTTATAAGAAAATGGAAAGACATCCCTTGCTTCTGGGTAGGAAGAGCCAATATAGTGAAAATGGCTATATTTCCAAAACTGCTATATAAATGTAATGCAATGCCTATTGAAATTCCAACAGTATATTTCACAGAACTAGAGAAAACAATCTGAAAATTCATTTGGAACTAGAAGAGACCTAGAATAGCAAAAGCAATTCTAGGCAACAGAGACATGGCAGGGGGTATCACAATCCCCAACTTGAAACTATACTACAAAGCTACTGTGATAAAACAGCATGGTACTGACAAAGAAACAGACCCAAGGATAGGTGGAATAGATTAGAAGATGCAGAAACAACTCCAGACATGCTCAGCCACCTCATCTTTGACAAAGGAGTCAACCACACTCATTTGAGGAAAGATAACCTATTTAATAAACAGTGTTAGAAAAACTAGATTTCAACCTTCCAAGCATTAAAACTAGACCCATATCAATCACCATGCACTAAAGTAAAAGTGAAGTGGATTAAAGATCTAAGTATTAAAACAGAAACACTAAACTTCTGGAAGATAAATTAGGTAGAACTCTTGAAGACATTGCCATAGGAAAAGACTTAAAGAATAAAACCTCAGTAGCACGTGAACTAGAACAAATAATCAACAACTGGGATCTCATCTTATTAAAAAGCTTCTGCACTGGAAAAGATACCACCAACAGAGCTAAGAGACAACCTACAATGTGGGAAAAAAATTTAGCAGCTGTACCTCAGACAAAGGACTACTATCTAGAATACATAAAGAACTTAAAATAATTAGACCCCCCAAATTTAAAGACCCAACCCAAAAATGGGCATCTGAAATGAACAGACATTTCTCAGACAAAGAAGTAAAAGCAGTAAATAAACATATGAAAAAATGTTCAACATCCCTGGTCATTCATGAGAGGCAGATGAAAACAATGCTTAGATTCCACCTCACACCAGAAAGAATGGCTGCTATCAAGAAATCAATCAAAAACAAATGCTGCTGGAGTTGTGAGGAGAAAGGAACCCTTCTCCATTGTTGGGAGTGTAGACTGGTGCAACGTCTATGGAAATCATTATGGAGATACCTCAAAGAACTAGTACCAGAAGTCCCATTTGACCCAGCTATTCCCCTGCTGGTTATCTTCCCCAAAGAATTAAAAGAATCATACCACAGCGATATATGCACACCCGTGTTTATAGAGGCACAGTTTGTAATAGCGAAAGTTTGGAAACAGCCCAAGTGCCTATCAGGAAACTGGATAAAGTTTTGTTTTTTTTTATAAAATGCAGTACTATTCAGCCATAAAGTATCAGAAACTAGAGACATTTATAGCTAAATAGATGCGTATTGAGGCCATATTCTTACGTGAAATAAATAAGACACATGTGTAAATACTGAATATTTTCTCTAGTGGGAGAAACTCAAAGTGTAAATAATGATTTAAATGAATAATTGATAATGTGAAATAGGAGGAAAGGGTCCAAAGGGGTAAGGGAAGTGGGAGGGCTAGGGGAAATGAAAGAAGGGAAAGGAAAAATTATGAGAAAAGGAAAAAATAGAAACAAAGTCTTTGTAAATAGGGAAGGGTGGAGGGGATGAAGGGAGGACAGGAAATGGGGAAAAAATTAGAACGAAGATATACCATGTAAAGGTACAAGTACCCAATGATAAATGTAAATGTATTGTATACCTAAAATGTAACAATAAAATAATTTAAGGAAGAAACTTTCATGTCATTTTGTAAAGTGATTTTTAAAAAATTTACTCATATTTTCATGTGTATCTTTGTTACTGAAATGTAAGTATTTTACACATGTTGATTATTTGTCAAGCATATAAAAATGTATTATATTATTTCCTTCTGAGCTTTAACTATTGTAATAAAGTGTTTTGAAAACATTTTATTATGGTTAACCATAATTGTTCAGTATATTTCTTCATTCTTTCCTCTTGTGTCTCAATTCAAAATTATTATCATTCCCCAAGGTCATAAAATTTCTTTCTTGTTCTCTTTTCTTGGAAATTTATAATTGTCATTTTCTTTTATGATCTGCTATATTTGTAGGTTGTGAGATTAAAGTTATTGGAGACATTTTACACACATGTATGTAATATCTGTGTATTTGTATTTGTATCTCTGTGCTTGGATTATTTCCTTTATTATTTTGAATTCCAAGTCCATCCATGTTGTTAAAAATGATAAAATTTTATCTTTTTCAATTTAAATATATATGCATACATATCTCAGTTCATGAACATTTCTATTCATAATTACACAAGCAAACAGAAACACTCCACAAAATTTTGTTTCCATTCACAAATCCTACATCAAATGAAAAACATAACAGAGGCCATCTTCCTTAGACTCTTTGAACAAATTAAGTTTGTGAACTGAAAGAAAAAAAAATGACATTTTATTAATCCATTTATCTACTCTTCATCTGTTGATGGACTCTTAGGTTGAGTCTTTATGTTGGCTGATGGAAAAGAGCTACAATACATAAGGTAGTGCATGTTATTTTTTAAGAAATAATGATTTTATTTACATTGGATATATCTTGAATAGTTGAATTGCTAAATCAATTTTAATTTATTAAGAAAAATACATGTCTGTAAATTATGAGTTAATTATATCCAGTTAATAATACTGTATTGTAGACTTAAAATATATTTAGAGAGTATATTTTACATTTCATATTTTTGGCACAATAAATAAATAAGGTATATTTCTAAAGGTTTATGGGCTCATCTAGATAACACATTGTATTCATTAACATTCAATTAACATTGATCAGAGAACATTGTTGATTTTACCATTTTACTGCTATTCATTGTCCATAGTCACTGTCCTAATTTGCATTCTCACCAACAGGAGGTAAGATTCCCCTTCACATTCTTGCAACCATTTGTTATATTTGTCTTTCTGATATAGCCCTTTTAGCTGAGGTGATCTCATATTTCATTGTGGCTTTGATGTGTAATTTCCTGGTTAGTGATTTTTTAAATGTTTTCTTTTGAAAGATATCTAGTCTGTTTTGGGGTTTTTTTGCCTACTTTTAATTAGATTATTTGAATTTTTTTCATTTTGTTTTTGTTGGTTTTGTTTTGTTCCTGGCTTAGTAGTACTCTTGCACATTCTGGATATTAATCCTTTACCAAATACATAATTTCTGGATATTTCTCTCATTCAGTTGATTGTCTCTTCACTTTATTGATAATTTCCTCTATTGTGTAGATGATTTTTAGTTTAATGTAATATCCATTTATCAACAATTTCTTTTGGTTTGGAGTCATATTAAAAAATACTTCTTTGTCCATATTGATAGCCTGAAGTATTTACGCTCTGTCTTCTTCTAGTAACTTCATATTTTCAAATCTTATATGTAACTATTTAATACATTTTATTGATTTTTGCATATAGGAAAAGATGAGTTTCTTATCTTATTTTAATACATAGGGACAGCAGTTTCGCTAGCACCATTTATTAAAGAGATTTTTTTTGAACAAATGTGTGTGTTTTGTGACTTGGACAAAATATCATTTGGCTCTGTGTATGTGTGTGTGTGTATGTTTATTTCGCATTATTTATTCTGTTCCATTGCTGTATTTATATATTTTTAAGGCAGTGCTATGGTATTCTGTACACAATAGTTTTTTAGTATCTTTTGAAGGTAAGTAATGTGATGCCCACAGTTTGTCTATTTTTCTTAAAATTGCTTTTAGTTAAAATTGAAGGTTTTTTGTATATCTATAAAAATTTAGAATTTTTAAAATAGTTTATGATATTGGTATTTGAAAGACATTGCAATAAATACATAGATCATAGTAGATAATACAGACATTTAAAAATACTATTTTTTTATAAATGATCATAAGAAATTTTCCCAATTTTTGTGTCCCTTTCAATTCCTTTCATGGACATTTTGTAATTTATTACAAGATATTTGTAAAATTTAGCATGATTCCTTTAAATTTTCATCTCCTATTTCAAAAAATTTTGTATATTCTATTTTACATAGTTATATCTGCTGTCTATATGATACTTAATATTTTATTCTAATATATAAATAGTATATTTTATTTAGATCTATTTTTGTGCACATTTCATTATACAAACTTCACAAATTTTAAAATATATGTATAAGAAGTTTAAGCTTTACAGGATTTTAATCAAAAGTGAAAATAAGTGACAAAATTTTAATGAGAAAATGAAAATTTTTTAAATTTTCACTCTTTTTTATCTTTATTTTTTTCTCTTATTGTAAAGCCTAGAAATGAGAAACCAAGCTTTCTAAACTTGTTTCTAATCTTAGGAAATAATTTCACTAATGTTGACATAATCTTTTAATTTCTTTCAATGTGTTAACTTCTTGCTGGCATATTTTGTTTTCTAAGAAATTTCATCAGGAGTCATTGTTCAATTTTTTTTTTATTTTTATTGAGTTTGGTGGATGGATAGTTGTTAAATATGGCCTAAAGCCTTTTCTGTATCAATTGAAAATGGTTTTATTTCCCCTTCCTTCATTCTATCAATATGTTGAATTAGTTTAATAAATTAGTTTTAAACATTCACAATTTTTATTATATCTCAATCTATTTTAACAATGTATATATGCGTAGACATCATTTTATGGCAAAAATGTTTAATAAATATACCAGATATTTAAATCATTTTTTTATGCAAGCTAAACAATAAAAATTTAATAAAATATTACAGATAGTGTTATACACTTTTTCAGAATTTTCATAGAAGCCATGTGGCTTTCAAAGTATTTCTTCTTGTATTTAATATAGTGGAATTAGTGATTACAGTTACCATATAATACTTCAATTGCAGGTACCTAACAGAAAATACCTTGAATGTGACAGAAATTACCATTTTATTAAGGGAAAGAATAAAAACTGAATATGAGAAAAATTATTCTCTTGCTAAATATTATTAGTTATTAGTTTTCAAAAATTTCCATTGACAATATCTATGCAAAATAGTTGAAAGTAAATTCCAATTATATGATGTTTTAACTAACTCTATGAACTCAGTTGGATTTGTTTGCATCACTCTTAAACATAGTTTTATTCATTTTTCTTTAAAATGTAATGGTTTTCTAAGATATTTAGGTATGGTAATGCATCGGTATATTATTGTTACATTGCATCATTTGATAATTGTACCTGCAAGAAAATGATGGATGCTGACCGGAAGGAATTTTCAGATAACTAGTAGCCTCAAATAACATTGACTGGATGTTTCATTGAAGTCTTCTTGGGTTAAAGAATAATTTGAAAATATTTTTGAGCATATTTTATGTCAATCAATTTTGAAAGTATCAAAGATACAATTACGATAGACATACACAAAATGTAGGATGCGCATCACACGTATAAATGGATTCTCATTAAATTAGGAATGTTATTGCCCAAGCCTCACAGATTATGGTAATTCCCATGCCTATAGACTTATCAAGACTTGGTTACTTACATAAAATAATGAACCAAAACACCTCACTGCTTCTCTAATGTTAAAAACAAAGAGCAATGTACAATAATTTAGCTATTTAGAGATATAATTTTCTGATTGTAACAACTTATAAGTAAAAAATGAGCATGGAAGTAGGATAGTCATACAAAATATAATAATTATATAGGGTTGTCAGAGAAAGTCTCAAAACTTTATTCAGACTTAAACTGATAAGAGATACTAAATTTCTATTTTGGGGAAAGTAAAACAAAAGTACAAATGGTACATGCATATTTCCTGTTCCACGAGGAGTAAGAAAGCCAGTGTGGGCATAAAGCATTTAAAGAGGTGAATAATATTAGAAAATCAATTGGAAGTATTACATATGTGACAGATATCTTAAAAATCATTATGCCTTCAAGTTCTCTAGAATTTATTTTAACTTTAACGGAAAATTTACAGTGTGAGGTAGTATTCCATAACAAAATAAACAAAATATTTCAAGAAATAGGTAGTACTCAGTATTCTTATGTTTCAGAACAATAATGACAGATACATTCTGAAAATTTTCTCAAAGTACTAAAATTGTAATTACCTCTATAGCGTTTGTTTATGAAATGAAATTTGTCTATGAGAATAGAAAGGAATGCACCATCAAGTTGCAGCTATTCTGACACTGTTCAAACCAGATGATCTTCATATTGTATTGTGTTTATGGTATTTTATGAAAAAACTTTGTATTCCAAAGGAAAAAAAATATTTTATTGAGAATAATACCTTACTGTTGAGAAGGATCATATTTGGAGGTTTGAGGCTTTCCTCTCCAGCTAAGAAAATATCTCTCCGGGAAAGAAAGGTTAATCTGTCTGGTATGATTTAACAATCAAAACCCAGACACACAAGAAATTCACTAGTATACTAAAGATTTTAATGACTCTAGTTACCTTTTCCAGTAAGTAGGCCAGAAAATAATGTTGCATGCTACTGTTTAATTCTAAAAATTGTGAAGGTATGTATAGACTTTTTGTTAGTAAATGTGGGTTATTTATGTTGTGGCATATGGAGGAGTGGAATGGTTTAATCAGAAGATTTAAAATTACCATCAATATTAGAGATAGAAAATTGTGTCTGTAGCTAACTGGGTTCACAAATTGAATCTTGTAACCAGGTAGTTCAAGATAATAGTTTTCTGGGTATCCTTGGGGCCCTTTATGTTTTTTCAAGATTGCTTTTCATTTTACCAGTAGCACATAGTACATTTTGTCTTGTTTGCCAGATATAAATTGGAGTATGATACTTAATCAGTGTCAGCTCTTTCTCAAAGGCCATGATTAAAATCTTACTAGAAAGCCCAGTTGCTGAAACTCAATTCAAGAATATGAACTGAGTTTTTTGTGTAGATGTCTGTGAGAAGATGATATGCCCAGGGCCTGGATAGAATCTATTATAGCTGGCAGCCGTTTGTCAGATATGGATGATCATTTTTGTACCCAATTGAATGACAGCTGAGATTTATATTTTTGGCATGTAAAACAGTAAGAAAATCAATGCAGATACTTCTGTCCTTATAATTCGTGGTTTTTTACCTATTTTTTTTTTTTTTTTGGTACCAAGGATCAAACTCAGGTCCTTGCACTTGCGCCCAGGTGGCAAAACCACTGAGCTAAATCCCTGGCCCATATAATTTGTGTTTTTAATCACAGATTAAAAATCCCAACATCCCTGAAGGTGAATGGAATTATAGGTGAATCATACTAAAAGAAGTTTATAAACAAATGAAATTAAAAACAAAAAAAGTAACAGGATGTGAACAGGAGATTTCTTGTGAAATAAAATAAATCAAGGAACACTTAACTAAATTAAAATTAATTATCAAGAGAAAACATAAGAACCAATAAATTATTCATTGATTTTTTTTTGCTTTAAATAAATCATCTTGTTCTACCTCACATTTTTTCTGAATTTCATGTAATCATCACTTCTGTGTAGCACAATATTGTCTTCTATGTAACACAATATTGGAAAAATATGTGCATTAAATTTAAATATCCCTAAATTCTAAATTTCATGCAGATATGTAAGTTATAGGGTAGTTGTATTTTACTCGGCAAGAAAGAAAACATAAAAGCAATTTACTCAAAGTTCAGTTTGGTGTATTGAGTACTGGAAATAAAATATAAGAAACATCTTCATGGTGTTTATAATATATTTAGTATAGTTTGTTACAAAAAAATAAATTACAATGTAATTTTAGTCCATATATGTTTATATGTTAAGATTAGGCTTTTTATAATGATAAAAATCAGAGATTCTAGATGAATAAGGCATTAAATCATAGAATGCAAATGAATGAAAATAATAAAAACTAACCTACAAGGTAGGGACAAATTTAAACAGCAAATATTTAAACTTAAAATAGAATTCCCTAATTTAGTACTGAGGAAATATGCTACCAACAAAAAAGATAATTAGTACTGAGAGTTAATTTTCAGAGAATATTAAATTTATTACAATATTGATGAATTCAGCGAACACCTAAGCATATAGCTTTCACCTGAAAGAGCTTAGAAACAATGACTTCCCAGCAGGGAATGACTCCCCAACACACACAACCTCTGGATCTTGGTTCCAGTGCCTTCCCCATTATAAAGGCCCAGTGCTCATGGTGACATGATCATACTATGAATGAGTCAGAAAATATGCAAAATGAGCTAGAAGCAACTTGTAATGTCAAAAGAAAAGTAGGTGGTAAATTTTTAAAAATTATAAATATTTGAATATGCAAAAGAAACATAGGAGTCGAGTTTAAAGAATTCCAAATGGCTAGAATTGAAATAATCAGACCATAACATAAATAAAAATAATATTAGATGTAATCAAAAATTTAAAAAGTCTTTATTTTATTTTATTTAAAAATAAAAATATTAAACCAAAAACATTCCAAAAAATATTTAAAATCAAAATATTTATTTTTATTATTTATATAAAAAAGCATTGACTATAAAAATAAGTGGCAGTTAGTATGCAATTCTTTCTTACAGAATTTCAAATAAATTATGCAACATGCAAAAAAAGGAAAATAAGAGAGCTGATAGTTTCATATGTATTTTTTATATAATGACCTTCAATTCTGTTATTTAATCTCCATGTTTGGGTACAATTTTATTTCTTCTACAGTTAAAATTTGCAAGACATTTTTTAGCCATTCAGTTCTCAAGAGAGGGCCATTAAATATAGTTTCAACTCATCTTTATATTAATGAAAATACTACCAAATAGAAGACAAATTTATAAATCATTTTGTTTTTACTGAGGTAATGTTCTTTTCCTATGACAGATAAACTGCATATTAAGTATCCAGACATGCATTGTAACAGCTCTTTGCAGCTCAAATTTTTCCACAACACACCAAAAAGAATGTCTACAATTAAGTGAAATTGGCTGGAAAGAGGTCAATGAGTCATAGCAAATGTATACATTTTTCACATAAATACTCTCTGCATGGCCACTTAATTCTATTTTTCTAAACAGATTCATAATCACGACTGAAATTTAATTCCAATAAATGAAATTAGTTATTTTTGAGCAAATGTGCACTATAACCACAAAACTGAAAATATATATAGCTAATCACAGTATTTACCAATGCCAATGGGATTAAAATGTTGCATTATTATTCTCATGAATGGAAGAATTATCCTTTAAAAATTTGCATTCTCAAAATAAATGAGGAAAATTACAAATGTAGCACTAGCCTAAATTGAACGACTCTTGATGTGACAATGTAAAAATCTCTTTCTAATTGAAATTTCAATTCAATCTTACTTCAATTAAGATCTGTCCTCATAAAAATGTGATATTATCATCATTCTTTATCAGAGAGTAGGCTAAAATTCTGGGATTTTTTATGAACCAATAGGGTAGTAGAACTCTCTTGAAATTATATGCTGAAAATATTCTTTATATAATAAAGTACTACAAAAAATGCTCTCTTAATTTAGGAATATTTGAATTTTATTTTCTAGAATTGATAGAGGAAGTTCTCTATTAGGAATAACATATTCTAGCAACACATTCACCTTTTTTCCAAAAAGCTCAAGAGTTTGACAGCTCTGTGTGTGTGTGTGTGTGTGTGTGTGTGTGTTTGTGTGTGTATCCTATAAAAGGGCCATAGAATATAAGCTTTATATTAATTTAAATAATTTTTTATCTGTAGTCAAGAGGCAAGACCAATACCTAATGAAACAGGATTTTTAAAGGCATTTACATCATTTGCCCTCCTAAATGCCAAGTAAAATTACAAGATCATGTGTAAGAGATCATTTTCCTTGTGAATCAACATGAAAATGTAAGACTGACCTATATATATTAAACATATAACTGAATGAGAAACATTCCACTCGCCACCCAGGCACCTGAGCATGAGGCATCGAGAGAACTCCTGATCTACTTTCTTTGGATTTACTTGTATAGGCACTGCCTATGTATCTTTGGTAAATCAGCTTGCCACAGTTATTTCAAATACTTGAGATAAACAACTCAAAACAAAGAAAAGTTCTATTTTGGCTCATGGTTTCAGAGATTTCAACCCATATTTGGTTGGCTACATTGCTTTCGGGCACAGGTAAAGTCAGTACGGCATGGAGGTAACTCATGAGAAAGCAAAGCTACTCGCCTCGTGGCAATGGGGAAGGCAAAGAAAAGGGCCTACGTGCCAGTCCTCCCTCCAAGGGGCCATGTATCCCAGGAGTGAACTTACAGCAACTAGGTCCCAGCTTATGAAGATTCCCCTGCCTCCCAATAGACTGACAGCTCAGGACCAAGCCATAGCAAATGAGCCTTTGAGAGATATTAAAGATAGAGAATGTAACAGTCTCCTGGTACATTTCAATTCAAAACTAAGTTTACTCTCTATCTTTAGGTCCAAAGTTTCCATTCTGCAGTACATGTAATTTTCATTTGCACTCTCTTATCTACATTATTTTTGCTCTTGATTTAGTAAGTGAAAAAATTGTCTTACATGTTTGCTTTATCTTTTCAAATAGAATTATGATTATGCAAAAAAATGGGAACAACTAACAGTGAAGAGATTTTTAAAAATAAAATACAATTTTGAAAATTCATAGCCTTTCAAATGTAAAATATTAGGATGTCAAGGTCTTAAAAGAAGATTTTTGATGTTAAGTAATTTAATATACTTACTTATACTTAATGTTCTTTTCATAAATAATAAAAGCATCAATGAATGGTGTATGTCTGTAATTCTCACTTTTGTTATTTTCATTTTGCTGGTAGAATTAACTTTCACTTTTTTAAAAAATTCAGCACTTTATTTTAAAACTTAGTAGCATATCTGCATTTCAATGAAAGTTACACTAGTTATGAATTTTGTCTCAAGCATAAGTACTGCCTTAGTTACTTTTTCCACTGCTGAGACAAAATACCTGACACCCACAGGTTAAAGGAGGAAAGATTTATTTCAGCTCAGAGTTTGCAGAGGTTTCAGTTCATAGTGGGCTGGTTCCTAAGGATGGAACCATGGCAGAGCAGTGTCACAGAGGAGAAACACTCTCAGGCATGGCAGGAAGAAAGGCAGCAAGCAGCCAAAGCAAGTCTGCCTTTCTTCTCTTACTTTATATTCCATCTAGGCTACAAGTCTATTGGTTGGTGCCACTCACACTAGGTGGGGCTTTTGTCATCCACACCTTTAATTCCAGTATCACACTCATAATCCATATTCACACACTCTATTCCAGCCTCCTGAAAAACTCCTCATTTATGACCCCATGAGGCTTTGGGGGGACATCTAGATACAAGCCAGAACAATTACTTAATACTTCTGTAATAATTGAGTGGGCCAAAGTAGTCCAGGTACTTGTGTATGACAAGGAAAGAATTATCAAGCTTGCAATTCATACTAAGTAGTGAGTAGTAAGTAGTTACAATTACTGAAGATCACAGTGTGGTAGCATGAACAAGCAGATATATATCAGAAAGAACATATATATATAGTGAATGATAAAGCATATATATATATATATATATATATATATATATATATAGCTTGTGGTGGCTTACATTGTGATTATATTTAAGTATAAATATCACCTATTGGGAGGGGTTGTTGGTCCATTTATTTCTGGACAAGTAGGAGAAAATCAGAGACTGGGTGTTTTAAAACTTTAAGGGTGTTTTAAAACTTAAGGTTTGAAAATTTCTGTATTAATTCCTCACACACGCTGCTTATGAAGTAAAGAGCTGTTTACTTAGCTCCCAGTTTTGGAGGCTAAAATATAAACAGCAGAGTTGAGATTTTAGGGGTTTTTTTCTTGTTTTCATAACCTCATAGTGAAGGAGGATAGCAATGCAGGAGTGTATGTTCCAAGCACCAAGCAATTGCATCTCAAGTCTAGAAGCAGAGAAGAGGATGGTCCTATTCCACAGTCCCTTTTGAAGGCGTACCTCAGGACCTATGTACATCTCAGTAGTTCTCATCTTCAAAGGTTTCTCTACCTCCTAGCCACAGAACTCTGGGGAACACGCCCTAGTCTATGAATATTTTAAGGATATTACCTATGCTCAAATCGTAATATACTATAAGAAATAATTGTGACCATAAGATTACAAAGCCTAGTGACCTTGGAACTTCACTAGATCTAAATATAAACATTTTAGCTTTCCTCTAGAACAAAGGAAATACATGACAAAATCTTAAGCTATATTTCTGCTTTTTCATTAATCGTGTACTTTGTATGCAAAATAAACATTTTATGTAAAATATTAAGAGATATACCTATTTTATTTAAATTATGGTGATAAACATGAAATTATATAAAAAGTGATCTTCCTGAGATATCAACGTTCATGAAATGTAGATTGAAAAGAAAATGAACATAATAATTTAGGGACTAAGCTTCTTCAGTTGCCTTTTTCGCCACAGTAAAAGAAAGTTTCCTTCAATTAGGAGTGGACAAATGCAGTATTTACAACGACTTGAGGAGATAATACTTTTCAGCATAAGGGCAAGTGCATGGATGTAAATATTTAAGAAAAGTACATGTCAATCATATGAACTGTCTGATTATTGCTTGATTTTTACTTTAAAAATTTTTACTTTTACTTTGCTTTAAAATTATCCTTTTGTTTAAAATACTCAATATAAAATTATTTCTGACATGGTATCCATGCGTTGAAAAAATCTGAAAATACCAATACAAAGAGAAAAATGATTTCTGATTTATATCATTTTCTTAGAAAATGATTTGATTTTCTTTGGTTTTTATTTCCTGTATTATTACCTCATTCATTCATTCCTTCATAAACATTCAAAAATATGTACAGCTCCCAGACATGTTAGCTATCATTTTAGTCTCTAATATTAGCTCTTTTCATTTTATTTTTATTAGTACATATTTGTCACACATATTGATCACACTCACTATAGGGAATTTGTACCTGCACATAATATATCTTAATTCATTTTTCCCTATTCCCTTATCAATTCAACCCCTCCTCCCTTGCCCATTTACAAAAGCTGTGTTTTCATTTTTTTCCCTTCCATTCTCTTTTTATCCTTTTCCTCTCCTTCCTTGTTCCCTTTCCCATTTGAAGATTTTCTTCCTACTTCCCAATCTGTCACCTATTTTGATCCTTATTTATGCCTTCAGTTTCTCACACAAGAGAAGCAATGTGATATTTAAACATTCTCGGCATCCTCCTCTGCACATTTATTCACAAATTTTCAGAAGAACTTCTTTAAATTCAGTGCCATATTATCCTATCTGTTCTTGGCATTCATTTAAAAAACCTCTAACTGAGGAGTAAAATTTAAAGCCACATGTACTATTTCATTGCCTATCTGTTCTCTAAAACAATGTATGTCTTCAATTAGCCTGAGTCTAATTTCCACTATTCAGACCCAACCCTTACTGCATAATACATAGTGATGAATCATCTTTATGTTGGTAAAATTCATACATTCTTCATATTAGATGTGAACATCAGACTTTTAATAACATTCTTCAAGTTTCTGAAATAATATTGGCTTCACTTTCTAAGAAGACTGGGAGAATGCTGGAGTGCCATATTCCTGGATTATGTTTTGAAAGACCATTGATATAAACAATATGTATTTATTTAGAAATCTGCATGAGCTGCTCATCTATCTTCAGACCACTTCTTTACAGAAGTATGCATAGAGTATCATGTAATTTGCCTGTGTTGTGTAATAAACCGTTAGGATGAATTATGGATTTAAAACAGCGATTCATTCTATAATGGGTGAACCAAGTAATGTAAGAATGAATCCATAGTGACCATTTAAAATGGAATTCAAGAAAAAGAACACTTTATTTGCTTCATAAAAACCTGTGAGGCATTGCTATTGAATAACGTAAGCAGAATGCAGCCATATAAATCTTCTTAATTTACATCTAGGGCTTCATTATGCATATTTGATAGCACTCTGCAGAACTTTAATTTACAGACTTTTGGAACTTTACCAATCCCAAAAGCAGTGCTAAACATGCCTGTTGGAACATTTAACTGAAGTAAGTCACTGGAGATTTCTTTAATGAGTGCAGAATTATCAGTTATTTGCATTCCTTGTAGATTTAAAGCAATAGGGTCTATTAACAAGATAATGGCAAATGCATTTTGAATGCAAGTATTTCTAGAATCAATTGCTAATGTGTGGAACTCAGAATATAAAGTAACAAGTATGCTTTGAATTTAAGTTACCATTTGTTTACCTCTGCTAAGTAGGTAATATAATGTGAATGATCACATATTGAACAATGTGCCAATAAATGAATTTAAAAAAAACACTTGACATTATCTAGAGACTAGCATTCAGTGTAAAGTCATATTACCATTATGCTTATGTTGATTAGAATAAATACATTTAAATAATATTAATTCTTATCAAAGTGTTTTTAGAAAATCAAATTGTGCAATTTATTCTTCAATGACCAATTAAAATCATTGTTCAAAATTTTTAAAAAGTTCCAGTTTAGAAAGTTTGGCACTAAGTGTATATACTTACTCTTTAAAACACAAGTGTTAGCTCTTTGTTTTTTCTAAACACTAACTGAATTATGATTCATAAGTAGATGAGAAGTTAATGGTACAAAATTGTAAAACTGACATTTGTTGAAAGAGAAACATTTATCTATGATAATTTTGCTTTCCTTATAACAGCCTAAATAATCTGCCTACCCATGTGTACACTGGAATGATGAGCTTAATCTTAGACTACACATAATTGGGTAATTGATTTCCATTATGAGGTATAAAATATATTTGCCACAGGAAAATAACAGCACCTAAGCAAACCACCAAAATTAGGATGCATTAGATGATAGCAGGTTCTACAGAGAATTAGCTAGAGGTGTAGGCTGTGGTAAACATAAAGTTTTATTTTCATAATTCAGATACATTTTACTTCTATTTTTCATTATATGGAGGTCTTATGGATTTCTTATATTCAAGGCATGGCAATGTCTGCCTACAGGGCAGAGTCCTCATATAAAGAACAAAGGTCAGTATCTTATTTGGCCATATCTGCTTGCAAAACTATTGCAACCGATTAACAGGCTCTTTGCTCCACTCCTTTTACTAAGGCAAAACAGAACAAAATTTCCTAGATGCTCTTTTCTTTTTAATTTTGAAAAGTGCCAAGCTAAAAATCTATAAGCCAAGGAGAGAAATAGTTCACACATCAATATTGGTAGATAGATTCATTCTAGTCATGTGAACTTTTTTCTCTAATTGAAGTTTTGTGAAATAGATATTTCTTCAATAGAATAAATGTAGTGCTACATAAATTTAACCCTAAATGTGAATAGTGAAATAAAGACACCAGTTGCTCACATTCATTCATGTCTTCATGTTATCATGGAAAAAGTAATTACTTGGGCATCAAAATGATTCAAATGAAGACAAAAGAGTTCATTTTCCCATGTCTGAAGAAATGAATGGCTTGCATAAGTTGCAACTAGAAATAGATTTGGATATTATCTCAATAGGATACAGACAGTCTCCAAGTTATGTTGTTTCTGTTTAATTTTTTACTATGGTAGAAAAGCAATTGGTAGAAACTATACTTCACCTTGGATTTTTGACTTTCCCCTTTGGTAAGCAATGAGCACTTCCCTACTCTACTATGACGCTGGGTCTTGGCGAGAAGCCACTACTCATAGTCAAAGATAAACCACCAAGACGCCACAATGCATGTACTCTGTTGGTAAGCTGCAGTATTTGATGGGGTAGGTGTATTCAAAACATTTTTTACTTTTAATATTTTCACCTTATGATGAGTTTTTGGAAATGTAGCCCCATAGTAAGTCAAGGAAGATCTATATTGCTCCCAAAATTCAAGTTTCTCATAAGAAAAAAAGTCAAAACTGTTTACTTATGTTTTACCATGCAACATCATTATGTATATAATTTTTAATGTGGAAATTAGGAGAGGTATTATTATCCTTTTTATTGAATTACTTTTACCATTGCTAATATCGTCACTGTGCGTGTTCTTCAATTCTAAATTTCAAAATCCGGCTTGCTTTTTTCAGATGGATAACCCTTCACTCCTTCAGTATCCACATGTATTAAATGGATTTCAACATAGTATTAATCATAATATCAAAAGATACTTCACCCAGTAAGCTTTTAGCATTGAGGGAAATGAGATTGTTAGCATGACTTTATATTCTAAATCAATGCATAATAGAAATTAATGTCTGTGGATGGAAACCCATCAATATAGTATAACTGTCTTGGCATACAGTCTAGCACAGAAAACAGTACATGGATTTTGTAGAAAGATATTTAGATATGAAATACACAACTACACACATGTGTAAACCACTGTCAATGATGTTATTCAGCAGATAAAGGAGAGTTACCAGTACATATTTTATAACACTTGTCCAAACTTCTTTGTGGGAGATCTTCTTGCTAGGCAAGTCCTTATTATGAAGAGGAACTCGTTAGGTTATCAGAGCATAAAGATTTCAGGATTAAGGGTCATAAAATGAAATCAATTTGCACCATTACCATGCTCACCATGGAAACTTCCAAATAGAATTTGCTTTTATATGAAGCCTGTTTCAACTGAGAGAGAAGATGATACTGATGAAATTCTAAGAATTATATTTATCATTATTTATAAAATCATAATGCAGACTTATGTGTCCTTTTCTCATAAAATTTGTTATTATGAACTAGAAATATTAAATTGATCACACTGAAAAGGCAGATAACATCTTTAAATATAGTCATTTTGAGGATACAGAAAATTGCAAGTGTCTGCCTTGGATTAAGGACTAAGGATTAAGAGTTAAAATTATAATTGGCAAATTCACGCATTAAATCTCATTAGTGAGGACTTTTTTTTTGGCAATTTTCTGGTTTTCCCTTGCATATGTTGCAAAATACTCAGTTTTGTGTTGTATTCTTTGAAACATAACATATCATTCATTCATTATAGAAATACCAGTTGAAAATGTTGCAAGCTTTATAGAAACCCCTTATAATAGACCATACTAGCCAAGTTCAAGTGTTGTTCTACCTCTTACTAGCTAGGAACTTATGGACATGCAATTAATTGTTGTTTCCCTCAGTTTTTCTGTAAAATAGGATAATAAAGTTACATTTCTTTTAGAGATTTAATAGGATTAATGGATATTTGTAAAGACACAAGATCAATGTATTCAATCTAATAAACCTTGCAAGCTTTCATTTGCTACTTCTGCACCATTTACTACTACAGGATAGATTTCCAAATTCTTAAAAATACTTGAGAAAGTTGTTACCTAGTGTCTAAGCTACCCAGGCTGGACTAGAACTTGCTATCCTCCCTCCTGCCTCAGCCTCCTAGAGTGCAATGATTACAGATATATGTTACCATGCCTGTCTTGTCCCTTCTTCTTGATTTAATTTTTTAAACTCAAATGAAAACAATTGTAATACTTACCACAACTTTCAGCCTACATAAAATATTTTCCAACCTGATTCTATAGTGCTTCTAAGTTACATTCCCAAGACATGCATTAGATCATTACACTTCCTCTCCACATACTTAACAGTCACTGAGTATTGCTTATAGAATGAATTCTAGACTCTGCAGTAAGACATCCTAGGCTATCCACAGTCTGTTCCTAATCTCACTCTTCAGCCTCATTTCACATTATGTCCTTCAAAATCACTACAGTCTAATTATACTCTTCTGCTGGTTCCCAACTGCATTGATAAAGTTTTCAGATGGGAATAGTTGCTACATTGTTGTTAAGCTCTGAAGCCAGTTTCTGAGGTTCAGTCCCTTGTACAGTCACTTATTTAATGGTGACACTTGGTAAATCACCTCATAGATTTATATTTAATTTTTATACATTTTTAATGTTGTAAGAAAATAAGAACAGCCTTACAGAACGAAGTAAGAATATATGCCTTTGGTCTGTAAATGGCACTAATTTTGCGATTGGTTTTAGGTTGTCTTTATGTTCTTTCTGCATGTAACATGTCTGCTGTTTTCTATTACAAGTTTTCCATTATGTATGAGCCAGATCAATTGCAAATAATATGGCAAATATTCTCAATTTATCCAAAGCAGAATAAATATTCCCATTTCAGAACCCAATGTATTATGTTAATTTTACAGATATGCAGAACTCAAAATTTTTCTTTATTTTTAAGAAAGAGACCATGTCTTATTATTGATTCTATTCCTTTTAGCCCATTGATTGGGAATACTGCCTTAAAATTTTTAATCTCTCTAAATGTAAGTATTCCTTGATAGAGCTAAATTGAGGTAGGTACATAAATTAGTTTTCATGTCTCATAATCTGATGTATTTTCCACGTCACATTCATCCCACTTTTCTTTCTACACCATTATTAAGTGTATGGCTAAAGAAATTTATCTTTGCTATGAATCCATTTCTATATCCACCTTATGCTTATAATGAATGTACATATTTTAAAAGGCAATCATGAGGATTAAATAACAATTCACTTACTGCATGATTGTTTCTGAAGTGCTTAGCCGTGCTCGTAAATTATCCTTATATTTTTAGCTGAATTTGGATTTAGAATGAGAGATAAATGAGGGTAGAAAACATAATATTTCCATGTTTCTTAGTAGAGAAATAAAAAGAAATGCGAGTGACTTCATTACTACAACTCCAAATGGACAATGAGGAAACTGAGTTGTCATCTAAGATTTGGTAATAAGCAATAAGAATGCCAAAAATATCAGATTAAAATCTGTTTTCCTCCAGGCAATCAAGACAACTTAAAACAAAATAGTAGCATTGTTTATTATTCATACTTGGCCTGGAAAATGCTTCAGAAACTGAATAAAAATAGTCTTCCCTCCAGAAATTCCTCTAAAAATATTATATCTGTTATATAAGTATCTAGTTAAGATGGCATGTTATTTTCTTTGCTATCTATGTTGTCTTGTGGTAACAAAGTTAAGTGAAATTTAGTTTTATAAACATACCCCAATTTTCTAAAGATTAGATGTTCTTTATAATGATTTTTATAGGTAATTTATGTCTGAATCAAGAGGCAAAATTAAGATCTTTACTTATTTTCCTTATACTATTTCTGTGATGAGTTCCTTTTCTCCCAAATATATGCCTTATACTCTCACATATTCTTGTATGTTAGGGAGAAACTAATTTTTATATTTTCAATCTGCCTTTCCTTTCCTTGACTCACATTTTAGTAATTAATAGAGGTTATTACAGTGAATCTAAGAATTATGTGGCGTGTTCAGTAAAATGCAGACTTTTGGCTTCATCTGAGGTAAACTAGTCAACATTTCTGGGAATATAAAGCTTAAAATCTGAATTCTATCGGGATCCCCAATATTTTATGCATGTTAAAGAATCAGTAATTTGACTGATTTTCTTTAGAAAAATTGAATTTATGGATATTTTGCTATTTCAAATGAATTTATATAAAACAAAATAAATACTTTGGCTTGGTATGGTCATCACAGTTCTCAAAATTTTAGTATTAAGTTCTTTCTGAGAAAAGTTTTGTTAGCAATCAATTTCATGCTATTGCATTCCATAAAGCATTGTTCGGTTTTGTACTGAATTCACATTGCTACCTCAGCTTTTTTAAGTACTCTCCAACCAATTATAGATTTCCCTGTCTGCAGTGTCTTTTGAAAGGAAACAATTTCACTGTAATCAGAGGTTTCTGTTACAACCGCCACTCTAAATGCACTCAATTCCCTGGCAAGTATGACCTTTATCTGATTTTGTCAGAATTGTAACCAGCATTGTTTTAGTCATTTTTAACCACAACAATAAATAGTCCATTCATGTATCTTTCTTTTTTTTCATTTCTTTTTTCAAATTTTATTGGTACATTTAAGGTATACAATATACTGACATTCATCACTAGAAATTAGCACCTTTACATAATCCATCTTGGTTCTTCTTTATCTCCATCCCCCTGCCCTCCCTTAAACCCCTCCATCCCTTCCTATCTACAAAGATTTTGTTTCCATTTTTTCTTTTTTTGCACATTACTTCCATTCCCTTCTCTCTTTACCACTACCCCTCACACTTCCCCTTTCCCCTTGCACTTTTTCTTCCTATTTCACATTATCTATTATACCTTTTGGTCCTTATTTACACTTTCAATTTCTCTCTCTAGAGAAACTATTCAGTATTTACACGTGTGTTCTATTTATTTTACTTAAGAGTATCGCCTCAATGTGCATCTGTTCAGCTATAAATGACTCTAGTTTCTCATTCTTTATGGCTGAGTAATACTTCATTATATTTAAAAAAAGCAGCACATTTTCTTGATCCAATCTCCAGTTGATGGGCATTTGGGTTGTTTCCAACTTTTAGCTATCATGAATTTTGCTGCTATGAATTGGGTGCACATATATCACTGTGGTATGATTCTTTTAATTTTTTGCAGAAGATCCCTAGCAGGGGAATAACTAGGTCAAATGGGACTTCCAGTCCTAGTTCTTTGAGGTATCTCCATACTGATTTCCACAGTGGTTGTACCAGTCTACACTCCCACCATCAGTGGAGAAGTGTTCCTCTTTCTCCATGGCCCAGCCAGCATTTGTTATTGGCTGATTTCATGATAGCAGCCATTCTTTCTGGGGGTGGGGGAGTGGAATCTCAGCATTGTTTTCATTTCTATCTCTCAAATGACCGATGAAGTTTAACATTTTTTCATATATTTACTTGCCATTTCTACTTCTTTGTCTGAAGAAATGTATGTTCATTTCAGATGCCCATTTTTGGATAGGGTCTTTAAATCTGGGATGTCTGATTTTTATAAGTTCTTTATAGATTCTAGATAGTAGACCTTTGTCTGAGGAATAGCAGGTGAAAATTTTTCCCCACATTGTGGGTTGACTTGTCACACTGTTGGTGGTTTCTCTTGCTGTGCAGAAGCTTTTTAGTAAGAAGAGATCCCACTTGTTGATTGTTAGTGCTAGTTCACAGGCAACTGAGGTTTTGTTCATAAAAATCTTTTCCTACACCGATGTCTTCAAGAGTTCTATCTAACCTCTGTTCCACCCGGTTCAGCATTTCTGTTTTAATATTTAGAACTTTAATCCATTTTGATTTTAGTTTAGTGCATGGTGAGACATGTAGGTCTAGTTTTAATCTTTGGCAATTTGAAACCCAGTTTTTCCAGCACCATTTATTAAAGAGGCTATCTTTCCTCCAGTGAGAGTGGTTGGCTCCTTTGTTGAAGATAAGGTGGCTGAGTGTGTCTGGAGTTTTCTCTGGATCTTCTAATGTGTTCCACTGGTGCTCAGGTCTGTTTCTTTGCTAGTACTATGCTGTTTTTATTACAGTAGCTTTGCAGTATAGTTTCAAGTTAGGGATTGTGATACCATCTACCTTGTATTTATTGCCTAGTATTGCTTTTGATATTCTAGGTCTCTTATTGTTCCAAATAAATGTTTGGGTTATTTGCTCCTGTTCTCTGAAGTATGCTGCTAGAATTTCTATTGGGATTGCACTGAATTTATATAGCAGTTTTGGAAGTATGGCCATTTTCAGTATGTTGATACTTCCTACCAAGGAGTAAGGGATGTCTTTTGATTTTCTGATATCTTCCTCAATCTCTCTTTTCAGAGTGCTATAGTTTTTCAGAGAAGAGGTCTTTGATTTCTTTTGTTAAGTTGATTCCTAGGTATTTCAATTTTTGGACACTATTATGAAGGAATGGACTGCCCCATTTCTCTCCAGTGAGTCTGATTTTCTTTTACACAAAAACTTTTGTTTTTTATGTGTTGAACTTGTATCCAGCTACTTTGCTGAATTTGATTATTAAGTCTAGAAGCCTTTTGGTGGAATTCTTGGGGTCTTCTATATAGAATATCATATCATCTGCAAATAATGGCAATTTGAATTCTTCATTTTCTATCTTAATTCCTTTTATTTCTTTCTCTTGCCTAATTGTTGTGGCCAATATTTCCAAGACTATATTGAACAAGAGTGGCAATAGTGGACATCCTTGTCTTGTTCCTGATTTTACTTTGAAGGATTTCAATTTTTGACCATTTAGTATGACATTGGGTATTGGTTTTTCATAGATGGCTTTCAGCAGATTGAGGTAGAGACCGTCTATTCTAATTTTTGTAAGGTTTTTATCATAAAAAGGAGCTTGGATTTTGTCAAATGCTTTTTCTGCATCTATGGAGATGATCCTATGGTTTTTGTTCTTGTCTATATTGATATACATATATTGGTATTACATTGATTGATTTGTGTATGTTGAACCATCCCTGCATCCCTGGGATGAATCCCACTTGGTCAGGGTGTATGATCTCCTTAATGATCTTCTGGATTCTATTTGCCATTATCTTATTAAGGATTTTTGCATCTATGTTCATTAGTGAGATTGGCCTATAGTTCTCTTTTTCAGTTGGGTCTTTCTCTGCTTTGGGGGTCAAGGTTATGCTTGCTCCAGGAAGGAATTCGGTAGTATTACTTCCCTTTCAATTTCATTGAAGAGTAAACAGTAGTGGCAGTATTTCCTCTCTAAATGTCTTGTAGAATTCAGCAGTGAATCCGTCATGACCCGGGCTTTTCTTAGTTTGTAAATTTTTAATTACTTTTTCAAATTCATTAATTGATATTGGGTCTTTTAGAAATCATAGGTCTTCTTCCTTCACCTTTAGTAATTCACACCTATCCAGGAATCTGTCCATTTCTTCTGTATTTTCCCTCTTATTGGCATATATGTTCTCAAAATAGGTATTGATGATCCTCTGGATTTCTGCTGGTTCCATTGTAATTTCACCTGTTTCATTCTTTATTGCATTGATTTGGGCTTTTGCTTTCCTTTTTTGATATGATTGGCTAAGGGTTTGTCAATTTTGTTTATTCTTTCAATGAACCAACTCTTGGCTTCATTGATTTTTTGTATTGTTCTCTTAGTCTCCATTGCATTGATTTTTGCCCCCATCTTTATAACCCCCCCCCCCATATGAGTGTTGGGTTTGTCCTGCTCTTCTTTTTCTAGAACCTTGAGGTTCAGCATCAGGTAGTGTAATTGAGCTTACTCTGTTTTCCTACTGTGAGTATTCACTGCTATGAATTTCTCTCATAGGACTGCTTTCATTGTGTCCCATAGATTCCAATATGTTGTACTGGAATTGTCATTTAATTGAAGGAACTGTCTGATTTCTTCCTTAATTTCCTCTGTGACCCATTGGTTATTCAAAAGTGTGTTGTGCAATTTCTATGTGTTTATGAAATTCTTGTGCTTTCTTTTCCTATTGATCTCCAATTACATTACACTATGGTCTGACATCATACAGGTGATAACTTCAATTCCTTTGCACTTACATAATCATGTTCTATGAGCAAGTATGTAGTATATTTTAGAGAATGTCTCCTCTGCAGCTGAGAATATGTATTCTGATTTTGTGGAGTGGAGCACACTGCAAACATCTGTTAAGTTCATTTGTTCAAGAGTTTGATTGAGTTCTAGTATTTTGTGGTTTATTTCTTGTCTAGTTGATCTATCTGCTTGTGACAGTGTGGTATTGAGGTCTTCCACTATTATTGTATTAGTGTTTGTTTGATTTTTCATGTCCGTTAGTATTTGCTTTATATTGTTTGGTGCACTAGTGTTTGGTGCATAGATATTAATGATTATCATCTCTTCCTCTTGGGTTGTTCCCTTTACAAGGATATAGTGCCCTTCTTTTTCTCTTTTAATCAGTATTGCTTTGAAATCCACTTGATCTCCAAAGAGAATGGCTAGCCCTCCTTTTTTTCTGATTCCTGTCACATGGAGTATTGTTTTCCACCCTTTAACTTTCAGTCTGAGTTTCTTTTTCAATTAAGTGTTATTTCTTATATGTAGCATATTGTTGGATCTTGCTTCTTGACCGATTCTGCCAGTCTATTTTTTATGATTGGTGAATTTAGACTGTTAACATTGATGGTTAATACTGATACATATTGACTTATCCTTGTCATGACTTTTTCTTTTTGTTTGATTCTCCCAATTTGCTTTAATTTCTTTCATGTCGATAGATTCATTCTGCAGAGGTTCCTGAGGTTGTGAGCCTCATTGTCTTTTCTTAGAATACTGTTTAAAATTTTTTGGAGTACTGGTTTGGTATTCATGAAGTTCCTCAGGTGCTCTTTGTCATGAAAGTATCTTATTTCTCCATCGATGTTGAAAGATAGTTTTGCAGGGTACATCAGTCTGGGTTGGAGGCTGTTTTCCTTTAGGGCTTGAAATACATCACTCCATGCTCTTCTTGCCTTGAGGGTTTGCACAGTGAAGCCTGCTGTGATTCTGATGGGCTTTCCTTTTATGTGATTTGTTTCCTTTCTCTAACAGCTTGTAGAATTTTGTTCTTCTGTTGGGTTTCTGGAATCTTATGTATTATAAGCTGTTGTGTAGATTTTTTTTGATTAAGGCTAGTTGGAGTCCTATATGCCTCACTTATCTGTATGTCAAGTTCTTTTCTCCTGTTTGGAAAGTTTTTTGCCATCACTTCTTTGAACAGTTTTTTTTTATGTCATATGCACTTTCTCCTGTTTCTTCATTGACTCTAATCAGTCCGATGTTATTCTTCTTTGCATCATCTAGCAGTTGCTGGATTGATTTCTCGTGTCCCTTACTATTTTTTTTCTTTTTTACCAGGGATTGAACTCAGGACCTTATGCTTGTGAAGCAGGTACTAGAACCACTGAGCTAAATCCCTGGGACCAGTCTCTTACTATTTTTAAAACAGTTTTGTTTTCTTCGTCACTAATTGCAATCCTATCTTCTATATGTGAAATTCTGTCCTCGCATTGGCTCATTCTGCTGTGTAAACTTTTAATGAAGTTTTTAATCTCCTGGAAATCTATTTGCATCTGCTTTATGAATTCCATTTGTTTCCTATATTGGGATTCCATCATGTTCCTCAGCTCCTCTATTTTTTTATCTGTGTCTGCTTTAGATTTATTATTCATGTCCTTTACTATGTGCACAATCTCTGCTGTTATCTGAGAAATTATTTCTGATTTCATGTTTTCCAGATCCTATTTCGTTGCCAGTTCAGCGAATCCAGGTGTTTGAGTATCAGATTGTTCCATCTCTTTGCCCTTTGGGATTACCTTAGGTTATCTGGAAGTCTGTTTTTGAGACTTATTTAAGTGTCTTCTCATTTCAACAGATGCAGCCTGATGTATCTTTTTTTGAGGTGAGTTTTTGCTCACCCGGTGGTCTTGAATTCACAACAAGCCACCAAAGAGCCTTTACTCTGCTACTCACCAGTACACCGATTCCTGGGTTCAGAGTGGTGGCCTTCTGGATCCCTGAGCTGACCTATGTCTGAGTAGGCTTCTGGCTGTGGCCTGTGTACACTTGGGATGGTATCTAGGTGTGCCTCTTGCTGGGGACCCTATGTAGCTGTTTTCTGGGAGGGTCTTTGCTTGGGAGCTTTGCACCCCAGTTTCTGTTGTCTGCACAGGCTTTGGCTAGGGTCTCCATGCATTTTTCTATTGTATCAGTAAAGCCTCTGGGTGTTGCTTATGTGCCTGTAATGTTTTTCTCCAGGGGTGTCCCTGGCTGTGACCAATTGTATGGTGGGCCTCTGGCTGAAGCCCATGTGCCCCTGGAGGTCCTCTCTGGGGAGACCCCGAGTCTGCATGGGTGCCCAGGATCCTCTGGGGTCTGGCAGATACCAGTTGGGGCCACCTGCAGCCACACAGGTCTGGGCCACACAGCCTCTCCCCGGGATCTGCTCACACTCACTGATGGAATGAAGGGACTCTCTTTCTTTTTTCTCCTGTTTTTAAAGGGGAGTTTGTGCTGTCCAGGCAGGCCTCAAACTCCTGGGTTCAAGTGATCTTCCTGCCTTAGCCTTCTTCCTCAGTAGCTGTACTACAAGTGCATTCCATTGCATTCAGCACTTGCTTCTGATCTGCTTACTTACAAACCACTAAAAGATAGTTCTGTTCTCACATCCTGGTGATGAAGTGAGCTGGTACAATGCCTTCTGGAGCAGTCCTGAAGCTCTGGATGCAGATCCAGGAGTCAGTCATTCCACTCTGTGACTACTTCTCTGCCCTAGCCCAGTCACCACACTAGTGGCCTCTTTCTTTTATTTTTTTTAAAGTTTTTCTTTCCATATTTTGAGAGCTGAGACCTGACTTCTTAAAATGTGATTCTATTTCCCTTTAATGTCCAAGCAAGGTCATTAGGTAAGATAACTGATAATTAAAAAAGAAATATTTGCTTGTCTATCCATATTCAGTGGGTTAAAAATTTATTATTCAGTGAATCAGGTCAACAGAAAAAGTCAATTCCTTCTTAGATTATTTGTAACACACAAATAAAACACCCCACCTATAATAACCAGGAGCTCAAATGTTTTTATCTCCAGAAAACTGTATGTAATTTCATACATTTTATCTTCTGATTGTTTTCAATTAGAAATGCAACATGAATTAAAGAACAAAACTGAGTTTTAAATAGCTTTATATCCCATATAATATTAGTCCAATGAATTAGGTGCAGATTATATGCTTGAGGCCAATTTGTATAAACATTTTATCTTTGAGTTTTTTCAAAGTTAACCTCATTATCAGTGGGCTTTATCTAATTACTGTTACATTGGCACTGAAACCCAAGAATATGAGAACATAAAATGATATAGATCAAATTTGGAACATTATGGTTCACACCCTAGTTCAAATTCAGAATTTATAATGTTCATGAGAGAAAGAAGAAAGATATTTTTGCCTCATGATTTCAGTAGTTGGAGCCCATGGTCCCTTGATCCAGTTGCTTTTGGGCCTGTGGGAAGGCAGTGCATCAATCATGATGAGAAAAAGTGGAGAAGAAAACTGTTCAACTCATGGCAGCAGGGAGGCAAACAAGGAGAGGAAGGGAGAGAGAAGGAGCAGGGTCCAAATATCTGCTTCAAAAGCCCATCCCTAATGATCTAATTTTCTTCCAGTAGGTCTCAGTTCATACAGTTTCCAACAGCTCTCTATAGTTCTCCAAGATGGACACCTAGTAATTAAGCCATGGGCATTTGAGAGATGCTTAAGATCCAAACTATAACAATATCAAGACTGGTAATGACTATAGTAAATATAACACAGAATAATATGAGAGAAAACATAGATGAAGCCAGCAAAAATATTCAGTAAGTAGATGGATGGGTAGGGTATAGTTATTTCTTTGTCCATATACTATAACATATATACTTGGTAGATCCTTCAGATAATGTGCATTCTTGTCATATACCAAAGAAAAATGGAAAAACAAAACTAAACTGAGCAAACAACCAACTCCTTTTAGGGCCAACTTTGGGGGTCTTCATGAGTACAAAAAATAAGGCAATGAGGACACTTATGGAACAAGCTCTCCTGACTTCAGTATTTCCTTTTAAAAAAAAAATTGAATTGTTGAGTTGTAAGGGCTTTTATATATTTTTTCTGTATATTAAAATATAATCAAATATGTGACATGCAAATATTTTCTCCCAATCTCCAGATAGTTTTTCACTTTCTTGGTGATGTTCTTTTCACAAAGGTTTTTAAAGTTGAATAAATTTAATATAATTATTTTTTCTGTTGTTTATGTTTTGGGGGTCATAAGAATTTCACAGCTCATAAAAATTACCTTTATATTTTCCTTTAAAAGTTTATTAGTTTAGCTTTTATTATTGGGCCATTGATCCAGCTGAGTTAATTTTAGGTTGTAGCATAAGGCACAGGGCCAACTTCTTTCTTTTGCACGTAAAAATTCAGTTATCACTACATCATTTACTGAAAATACTGTTCTTCCCCATTGACTATGTTGAATAGTCAACATATGTATAAACCCGTTTCTGAAATTTTAACCCTATTCTATTGGTCTATATATTTATAATTTTGTTATTGCCACATTATAGATTTTTGGTTATTGAAGTAGAAAAGTGTGAATCATCCAAATGTGCTCTTCTTCTTTAAGATTATTTTGGCTATTTGGCTATTTGTATTCCTTTGCTTCTTCTTTTTTTTTTTTTTTTTTTTTTTTTTTTTTGGTACTGGGAATCAAATTCGGGTCCTTGCACTTGCGAGGCAGGCGGCGGAACCATTGAGCTAAACCCCTGGCCAGTTTTTTTTTTTTTTTTTTTTTTGGTACTGGGTATAGAACTTGGGACCTTGTACTTGCAAAGCGGGCAGTGGAACTGCTGAGCTAAATCCCCAGCACTCCTTTATATTTTTATATCAAGTAAAGGGTTAACTTTTTCACTTCTTAAATTACTATATAATTATTTACAATTAAAAATGAAATAGAATCACTGGTAAACCTTTCAGATAGCTAATATAAACACTTTGATATTTTAAACAAGTTTGCTATTCATGTGTAGCATGTAAAATTCTATTCTTCTAGGCTAGGTGATTAAGTGGGAAAGCATTTGTGCAGCATGCCCAAGTCTTGGGGTTCTATTTGCAACACAAAAAAAAAAAAGGTAAAGGAAAGAAAAAACTAGAATGCTTACATTTTTCAGCTCCCTATTGAAATTTAACTTCTTGTACTAACTTCATAGTCCTTAGTTTTTTTGTTAACACGTTCAAAAACCTTCCCTCATCTAATATTCTTTGCATATTGCGACATAGTTATAAAATGAAACACATGTTGTGACAGAACCAAATGACCTTTTTTGCGATTATCTAGGAGGCAATTAACAAAAATATGCTGTATGTTCTTCTCATCCTTTCATTTTACACATATCCTGAACAAAGAAGATTCATGTGTGTGTATGCATGTGTTCAAAATTTCATGATAATTAATAATAAGTTTTAATGGTTATTGATACTAAATATACCCGCTATATTGTGTCACTGAAATGCAAGCTAATTGATGAGTGAATACTAAGACAAAGGACCTTAAAATCAGATACAAAATATCAGAAAGGTTTATAGATAGGTATTATATTGAGTACATCATAACCATTGAGGTATTTTTAGATATTCATTTTAATAAATTAAATGGATTTTAATATACAAGATATTTCATTTTTACATCATATGTGCTATATAATTATGTCATTGTTACAGTTGATTAGTTTTAATAAATTAAATCATGAAAGATATTTATTAACCTATTTATTTAATAATTACTGATTTATTCAATTACTCAGAGGAAAATATCAGCACTGATTTCCAGAAAAAATTGTAAGTAAAAGTCTTACAGTGGATTTATCTAAGGTCTATAGTTCAGGCAGAATAATTTTTCACCTTCACGGTCCTCAAGATTTCCCTTTGGGCAGAAGATTTAGCTCAGTGGTTTCGTCCCCTGCTGCGCAAGCGCAAGGACTGGAGTTCGATCCCTGGTACCAAAAAAAAAAAAAGATTTCCCTTTAACCCACTGTTAGTGAAAGTTTCTCATAGCACTTCTCTGACAGCGTTACACACTGGTTTAATAAATAAGTAAAGTAAAAAACTTACAATTGAGCTATTACGAGTTCACATCATAAATAAATGTTTCAAATACCAAATTGCCCCCTATAATTTAAAACCATTATAGTACAAATGACAGATAAGTTGCAAAAAATTAATATTCTTTGCCTATTGTTTTATTAAAAATTAAGATAAATCCACATCTTTTAGTGAGAAGTGGCACTCAGAATTCTATTTAACCAGAATCAGTACAAGAAAATCAATTAAAAATGTAGAGGGAAAGGTGTTCACAAGCAGATACAATTCACTTAGATTTTATTCTAGTCCAACAATAAACTTAGAATCTATTTAATCTGGCAATATCTTTCTGAAATAACATATAAAATAATTAAATCTGATGACAGCATGAGAATTTCTGAATGTGGAGATGTTACACAAAGATAAACAGCTACCGTGGTACCTGGCTGTCTTGTACTGCTTTCTCAGGGGATAAATAGTGTTTCTTTTACATCTGTAGTGATTAATTTTTTCATGAAGCATGAAATATAATTACAGAGAGCTTAGAGAGAATTACCTACATGGCTAATAATTACCCATGAAATCAGCAATTTTCTCGTAAAAATACTGACATTATTTCATACTTTTTCCATCCTATCAAATGGGAGTTAGTTTGTCACTCATATTAATGAGATTAAAATCTCATTTTATTGCTCCGTAGTTTTGTTTTACCGAAGAATATTAACTCAGATGCAGTTTATTTAAATTCATGTTGATTAAGTCCTAGTTTAAAATCTCTAGCTGAAGATTTGGCTTTGTTAAAATGCCATCTGTCTAATAAATATGTATAAAATTAAACACAGAATTTTTTGAGGAGGAAAATTTTTCAAAGAACATGACTTTTTTAAATTGAATACCCTTGTAGTTGATCATACTGTCAAAGACACAATGAGTTCAGTATCAAACTGGCCAATCTTATGGAATAAATCCTAAGAGCTAATGGTTGCTATGAAGAACAAATGCAATGACAATTTCAACTAAAAAAGGGAATTTCATGTTTAGTTGTCAATTATTTGTCCATTCCTCAAAATGAAATATTATAGTGTATATATTAGAACCCTAACAAACTATTTTTGTGTGCATTCAATTACTTCACCATCCAAATGAAACAACATGGGAAGAAATTATCTTCATTTTAACACTACCACTCTCAAAAGCATTTATCATTTGGCAGGTAGGGCATGACAGACACTTGCTAAACATTCCCTTCCTTCATGTTATTACCATCCTATCCATTCCCTGCCTCACTCCAGGGAAGTAAACTGTCCTTGAACATGTGACTTTATTGATTCAAATGATTAACTGGAAATTGATTTCTGAAGTACTCCATATTGTCAGAGACCCAGTCCTGGCACACAGCATAAACAAGTGAAGACAGAAAGTGTTAACAAAAAAGGAAGCATCCAGGGGACTGTGGCGGCTGATGTCAAATGACCAAATGGAGGTCTGGGCTACTGTCAAAATAATGAATTCTAGTAATAACTGAATGGTAAACTCTGATTTTTTTCTTTCCCCATTTAAACCTGAGATGCAGGTGTATGTCTACTGTGCCGCAAATCAGATTCTGTTTAGAGAAATTTCAGAGCATAAAAAAGTCAAATTTTTCTGACAACAGTAGTTTCCTCTAAAAATCACTTGGCATATCATACTTCCTATATTTACATATTCTAATGAGATTTGTTAGCATGTCATAATCTCATAAAAAGAGTTTATAACATAGGTTCACTGGATATTTGAGAACATGAAAAACCAAGAGCAAACCAATGAGAATAAACAGAACCTTGGAGGATGCAATTATAATTTAGAAACAACAAAAAAATTGAGTCATATAGTGTGAACATTCTCAAATCCATATAAATACAAATAATATAGTCAAGATAATACCAGAATGGTAATAAGAAAAGGTATTTTGATAATAATAGTATGTTCTTTAGTAGATACTATAGCGTAAACTTCCTAATGTGTAACAAAACTCAATTTAGATTGCTAATGCAATTAAGGACTAGTTTTCCCAACATTTTCATGTACATATGTGTGCCTGTGTGAATAAACTTTGAACAAAAACCTATCAATAAAATTCCTACTTTTGAGATTCTGTTAATTGCTTTTACTCTTACTGGGACAAAATGTCAGACATACAAAACATAAAGAAAAGATTTATGTTAACACATTGTTCCATAGATTTCAGTTCATGGTTGATTAGCTCCAGTGAGAAAACATCGTGGTAGAGTGGTGTGGCAGAAGAAAGCTATTTATCTATGGCAACCAGAGACAGTGAGTGGGAGAACCAAAATGAGAGATATGCTCTCCAGAGGTGCAGTAGGTCCCTAGGGACCCACCAACACCACCCTAACTCCTAACAGCACATTTGCTATGAACTCATGAATGGATCAATGTACTAATTATATAGAGCTCCATAACCTTTTGAAAACTCCACCTGTGAGCATATAAGACCCAAGAGGGACATTTTACATCTAAATCATAGCAAGGATTATGATGGAAGGTATATTAATAGATTAATGAAATTGTTAAAAAGCTGCTTTTTCCTCTTCCTTCTTGTAAGGCAGTCAAACTTATTTCCATTCCACAAGCAGTCTTGAAATACAAATTCTTTGTGAATACAGAAGTCATTTGTTAACACAATGGAACAAAAATAGGAGAGTGTTGCTCTTTGATAATATAAAAGCTTCTGCATAGGTCCCGTCCTTCTGTATCAGTCAGGTTTTCCATTACTGGGACAATATGCCTGACATGCACAGCTTAAAGCAAGAGAGATTTAGTTTGGTTTGTGGTTTTAGGGTTTTTTTTGTTGTTGTTGTTAGCTGGCACCAAGGTGGAAAAATGGTGGAGGGGTGTGATTGAGCAAAGCTACTTAGTTCATGGTGGTCAGGAAACAGGACTGGAAATAACACCAGAGAAAAAGGAGCTAGTGGCCACATACAGTATCCAAGATTATGCACCCATAACCCATATAGACACACTTATAAATCTGTTTCATTAATCGCCTATGTTAATCTCAGGCCAATCAACTGGACAATCTAGTTTAACTGTTACTTTCTATTCCTTGCCAACTTGACACTCAAATACAACTTCTTAATATATAGTTAATCCACAGTTAATCTTCAGAGAAAGACAATAAGAAGATCAAAATTCTTCTTACCATTGTTTATCCCATGTGACTGAAAATGCAATAATACATTGGCCCAAAGTCTCAAAAATTCTAGTATTGTTCAAAAGTCCAAGGGAACTTCTCCTCTGAGACTCAGAGAAAACTGTTAGCTGTGAATCTCTGTAAAAATTAAAGCCAGTCACATAATCCAAAAGTACAATGGCACAGTAAACATTCCCATTTCAAAAGGGAGTAATGGGGGAGAAAAAGTGTAAGACTGAAGCTCAGTGAGACAAACATTGAGTATGATAGGTCCATGTTTACATACCTAGTGTATGGTAATAAGATGTGTGTTCCAAAGACTTTGAGTGGTCCCAAGTCATTGGCTCTGTTGGTTGGACAACACATAATCTTTCTCTTCAAGTGGCTCCCCTCTGTGGCTACAGCTTTCTTCAACAGACACAACACATTCCTTCTATCTCTGCCTTCTTGGTGTCACCTCTGCAACTTCGGTTTCATTTCTTTAGTTTCACGTATATATCTCTCACTGGCACAGTGCCAGCCCTTCCAGGTCTTGCTTTGAAACCTAGGTGGAATGTTCAATAACCACGTAACTCTTGCATTCTGAATGACTGAAAAATCAGCATTATGTGGAGGACTGAAAGTGTGCAGCCAGTGTAAGCAACAACCAATTCCCCTGGGAGTAGCACTGTGGAAAAGCCCAAGTACTTGTATGGCTGAACACAGTGAAGTAATCCTGGGAAATGATTCTCTAACTGGCCTTTCTCAACTTAGTGTCCCAGGGGCTCTCTTTTCCAATGAAAGGTTTACTCTTCTGTACCCCTGAGCCTGGCTTCAGTTGGTAGGAAATTGTCAGTTTCTGATATGCCCTCAAGGGATCTTCCTCTTGATCTCATCCACAACTGAAAGTACATAATTTCTTTTTATAGTGTCAATGTCTACAGCAGCCACACTTCCTTTCACCCAGTTTTACATATAGTTCTTTTTAGGGTCAAAATTCAGTTTTCAAATAGTTCTGCTCTGGCTTTTGTTTCTGATTTGCACAATAAATCTTGCTAAAAGAAACCAGCAGTACCCCTTCCAACAGTCTGAACTTTGGTTTGTCATGAAATTTCCACAGCTAGGAATCAGTTAGTCTACCACCTTTAATTTCTTTTTTCATTATCACATGTTTCTAATACAGAGTGAACATATTCTTTATGTGGAATTCATACTTGTGCATGACACATCTTAATTCTTTTTAAAAACTGTGTCTTCTCTCTCTATTAAATTTTAATCCAATTGCCATATGAGAAAGACCAATCTCTCTCCTTATTAATTTTTATTTTGCTCTTTATTTATATTTTGGGCTTCATATATAAAAGAAAGCATGTAATATTTAAGATTGTATATTTTATTTATTTCACTTAACATATGGTCTCAAAATGCATCCATTTTCCTACAATGACTCAGTTTCATTTTTTAGTGCTAAGTAGTATTCCATTATATACAAATACATTTTCTTCATCTATTCACCTATTAATCAACACTATTGTAGTACCTTTTCTCATTACTGGGACAAAATATCCAACACCTACAAGTCAAAAGAGGAAAGGTTTATTTCAATTCACAGTTTATAGAAGTTTCCATCCATAGCTGTCCCAAGACAAGGTGCTATGGCAGAGTGGAATCACACAGGATAAACAGTTCATGGTTTGTCAGGCAGATGTCAGCAAGCAGCAAACAAAGGGACACCCTTTCCCTTTTATTCTATTCAGGCTACAATCCATTTTCACTGGTGTCACCTATACTCAGGGTGGGCCTTCCATCATCCACACCCAAAACTATGCTAAACCAATTTAGCTATCACATGCCCTTAATTCTATTATCACAATATCCAATCCAGCATCACACACCCATGATCCAGGCACAAGGCTTTGGGAGGGCATCTAGATACAAGTTATAACAGACATATAATCTGCTTCAAGATTTAGAAATTGTGATTTATGCTGGTATAAAAGTAGTAATGTATGTATCATGTAATATAAAGACTTTGGCACTTTCAGAGCTTGGCCATACCACCGCACACAGTGTTGAGGAGCAAAGGTGCCCCAGCACAGAGGAGGTAAACTTTCCGGGCCACTGAACCACTACCCCCAGTGACAAGGAGGGGAGCCTCACAGGTGCCAGCAGCACACATCCTTAATCCCCTCACTTGAAATGAGAAGACAAGTAAACAACTCTCAAAACCAGACTTTCAGATCACCTACAGCAGATTCAAAGGGAAACGAGGTTGAACAATCTGATACTCAACCACTTGGACTCCGTGAACTGGCAACCAAAAGAGGATCTGGGAAAAATGAAATCAGCAATAAATTTCTCACATAACAGCAGAGATTGTTCCCATAGTGCAGGGAATGTTTAATAAATCTAGTGCGGACACAGACAAAAGAAATAGAGCAGCTGAGGAACATGATGGAATCCCAACATAGGAAACAAATGGAATCCATACAATAGATACAAACAGATTTCCAGAAGATTAAAAACTCCACTAAAAGTTTATGTAGCACAATGAGCCAATGTGAGGACAGAATTTCAGATACAGAAGATAAGATTGCAATTAGTGAACAGGAAAACAAAAATTCCTTTAAAGTGGTAAGGGACCATGAGAAATCAATACAGCAGCTGCTAGATGATGCAAAGAAGAAAAATAAGACTGATAGGAATCAATGAAGAAAAAGGAGTGAGTGCAGATGACATGAAAAAAAACTATTCACAGAAGTGATAGAAGAAAACTTCCCAAGCAGGGGAAAGAACTTAACATACAAATAAGGGAGGCATATAGGACTCCAACTAGCCTTGATTAAAAAAAAAAAAAAAAAAATCTACACATGGGCATATAATTGTTAAGATTCCAGAAATCCAACAGAAGAACAAAATTCTACAAGTAGTTAGAGAAAAGAAACAAATCACATAGAAAGGAAAAATCCATCAGAATCACAGCAGACTTCTCAACACAAACCCACAAGGCAAGAAGAGCTTAGAGTGATGTTTTTCAATCCCTAAAGGAAAACAGCCTCCAACCCAGATTGATGTTCCCTGAAAAACTATCTTTCAAAATTGATGGTGAAATAAGATACTTTCATGACAAAGAGCACCTTAGGAAATTCATGAATACCAAACCAGCACTCCAAAAGTTTTAGACAAAGTCCTAGGAAAAGACAAAGAGGCTCACAACTCCAGGAAATCCAGCAAATAAATCCATCGAGCACAAAGAAAATGAAAGCAGAGGGGGAGAATCCAACAAAAAGAAAAAGTCATGACAAAGATAAGTCAATACATATCAGTTATAAGGATCAATGTTAACCATCTCAATTCACCAATCAAAAGAAAGAAACTGGCAGAATGGGTCAAGAAGCAAGATCCAACAATATACTACATAAAGAAATACACTTAATTCAAAAAGAAGCTCATAGACTGAAAGTTAAAGGGTAGAAAACAATACTCCATGTGACAGGAACCAGAAAAACAGCAGGAGTAACTATCCTCTTTGTAGATCAAGTGGATTTCACAAAAACGCTGATTCAGAGAGACAAAGAAGGACACTACATCCTTGTAAAGGGAACAATCCAAGAGGAAGAGATGGCAATCATTAATATATATGTACCAAACACTAGTGCACCAAACAACATAAAACAAATACTAATGGACATGAAAAGCAAATAAGCACTAATACAATAGTAGTGGGAGAGCTCAATACCCCACTGTCACAAATAGATAGATCAACTAGACAAAAAATAAGTAATGAAATACTAGAACTCAATCGAACTCTTGAACAAACGAACTTAACAGATGTTTACAGAGTGTTCCACCCCAAATCAGAATATACATTCTTCTCAGCTGCACATGGGTCTTCTCCAAAATAGACCACATACTCATAGAACATGTTTAAGTAAGTGCAAAGGAATTGAAGTTAGCCCCTGTATAATATCAGACCATAGTCCAATGCAACTGGAGATCAATAGCAAAAGGAAGCACATGAATTTCATAAACACATGGAAACTGCACTGTACACTTCTGAATAACTAATGGGTCACAGAGGAAATTAAAGAGGAAATCAGACAGTTCCTTCAATTAAATAAAATGATAATACAACATATCAGAATCTATGGGACACAGTGAAAGCAGTCTTATGAGGGAAATTCATAACAGTGAATACTCACATTAGGAAAACAGAGTGATCTCAGTTAAACAACCTGATGCTGAACCTCAAGCTTCTAGAAAAAGCAGAGCAACACAAACCCAAAGTTCATATAAGGGAGGAAATTATAAAGATCAGGGCAGAAATCAATGCATTGGAGACAAAGAGAATGATACAAAAAAATCAATGAAGCCAAGAGTTGGTTCTTTGAAAGAGTAAACAAAATTGATAAACCCTTAGCCAATCATATCAAAAAAGAGAAAAGCAAAGGCCAAAATCCATGCAATGAGGAATGAAAAGGGTAAAATTACAATGGACCCAGCAGAAATCCAGAGGATCATCAATACCTACTTTGAGAAACTATACGCCAAAAAGATGGAAAAAACAGAAGAAATTGACAGATTCCTAGATAAGTATGAATGACCAAAGATGAACCAAGAAAACCTAAAAATTCTAAATAACCCAATATCCATCAATGAAATTGAAAACATACTTAAAAACTAACCAACTAAGAAAAGTCCAGGTCCTGATGGCTTCACTGCTGAATTCTACAAAACACTGAGAGAGGAACTACTGCCACTACTGTTTAAACTCTTCCGTGAAATTGAAAGGGAAGCAATACTCCCAAATTCATTCCTGGAAGCAAGCATCACCTTGATCCCCAAAGCAGAGAAAGACCCAACCCAAAAAGAGAACTACAGGCCAATCTCACTAATGAACCTAGATGCAAAAATCCTTAATAAGATACTGGCAAATAGAATGCAGAATATCATCAAGGAGATCCTACACACTGACCAAGTGTGATTCATCCCAGGGATGCAGGGATGGTTCAACATATGCAAATCAATCAATATAATACACTATAGCAATAGAGCCAAGGGAAAAAAACCCATAGGATCATCTCAATAGATGCAGAAAAAGCATTTGACAAAAAATCCAACACCCATTTATGATAAAAACCCTATAAAAATTAGAATAGATGGTCTCTACTTCAATCTGATAAAAGCCATCTATGAAAAACCAATACCCAGTGTCATACTAAATGGTCAAAAATTGAAACTCTTCATACTGAAATCAGGAACAAGACAAGGATGTCCACTATCACCACTCCTGTTTAATATAGTTTTGGAAACATTAGCCACAGCAATTAGACAAGAGAAAGAAATAAAAGGAATAAAGATAGGAAATGAAGAAGTCAAATTGTCATTTTTTGCAGTTGACACAATATTCTATATAGAAGACCCCAAGATCTCCACTGAAAGTCTTCTAGACTTAATAATCAAATTCAGCAAAGTAATGGATACAAGGTTAACACACAAACATCAATAGCTTTTCTGTATAAAAAACTAGACTCATTGAGAGAGAAAAATGGGCAATACATTCCTTTCCAAATAGCATCCAAAAAATTGGGAATCTAGGAATCAACCAAATAAAAAGAATCAAAGACCTCTTCTCTGAAAACTATAGCACTGTGAAAGGAGATATTAAAGAAGATATCAGAAAATCAAAAGACATCCCTTGCTCCAAGGTTGGAAGAATAAACAGTGAAAATGGCCATACTTCCAAAACTCCTACATAGATTCAATGAAATCCCAATTGAAATTCTAGAAGCATACTTCACAGAACTGGAGCAAACAATCAAAAATTCATTTGGAATAATAAGAGCCCTAGAATATCAAAAGTAATGCTTCACAATAAATACAAGGTAGGGGGTATCACAGTCCCCAACTTGAAACTATACTGCAAAGCTGTCATGTTAAAAACAGCATTTTACTGGCAAAGAAATGGACCTGAGGACCAGTGGAACAGATTAGAAGATCCAGAGAAAACTCCAGACACACTCAGCCACCTTATCTTCAACAAAGGAGCCAACCACCCTCACTGGAGGAAAATAACCTCTTTAATAAATGATGCTGGAAAAATTGGGTTTCAACTTGCCAAAGATTAAAACTAGACCTACATGTCTCACCATGCACTAAACTAAAATCAAATGGATTAAAGTTCTAAATATTAAAATAGAAGTGCTGAACCGGCTGGAACAGAGGTTAGGTAGAACTCTTGAAGATTTTGATGTAGGAAAAGATTTTATGAACAAAACCTCAGTTGGCTGTGAACTAGCACTAACAATCCACAAGTGGGATCTCTTCTTATTAAAAAGCTTCTGCACAGCAAGAGAAATCACCAACAGTGTGACAAGCCAACCCACAAGGTGGGAAAAAATTTTCACCTACTATTCCTCAGACAAAGGTCTACTATCTAGAATCTATAAAGAATTTTAAAAAATCAGACCTCCCAAATTTAACAACCCTATCCAAAAATGGGCATCTGAAATAAACAGACATTTCTCAGACAAAGAAGTACAAATGGCAAGCAAACATATGAAAAAATGTGCAACATTACTGGTCATTGGAGAGATGCAAATGACAACAATGCTGAGATTCCACCTCTCCCAGAAAGAATGGCTGCTATGAAGAAATCAACCAATAACAAATGCTGGCAGGGCTGTCAGGAAAGACTGCTCCACTGCTGGTGGGAGTGTAGACTGGTGCAACCACTGTGGTAATCAGTATGGAGATACCTCAAAGAACTGGGACTGGAAGTCCCATTTGACTGAGCTATTCCACTGCTGGGGATCTTCCCCAAAGAATTAAAAGAATCATACCACAGTGATATATGTGCACCCATGTTCATAGCAGCACAGTTTGTGATAGCTAAAACTTGGAAGCAGCCCAATTTCCCATCAACTGAAGACTGGATAAAGAAAATATGTTGTTTTCTTTTTTATATATAATTGAGTACTACTCTGCCATAAAAAATGAGAAATTAGAGATATTTATAGCTAAATGGATGCACATTGCAGTGATACCATTAAGTGAAATAAATACGACACACATGTGTAAATACCAAAGTTTCTCTAGAGAGAACAAGTGAAATTGTAAATAAGGACCAAAAGGTGTAATAGATAATGTCAAATGGGAAGAAAAGGGGCAAAGGGGAAGGGTAAGTGGGAGCGTTAGGGGAAGGGAAAGAAGAGAATGGAATTAACATGAGAAAATGAAAAAATGGAAGCAAAGTCTTGGTAAATAGGGAGGAATGCAAAGGTTGAAGGGAGGTCAGGGGAATAGGGAAAAAATAAGAACCAAGATGGATTATGTAAAGCTGCAAATTTCCAATGATGAATGTCATCATATTACATACCTAAAATGTACCAATAAAACTAAGTAAAATTGCTTGATAAAAAAAAAAAACAACTTTCAGCTAGTTCCCCTAAAGGGGAATAATTAGGTCAAATAGAATTTCTGTATATAGTTTTTTGAGGAAAATCCACATTAATTTCATAATACATTTTGTAGGTTGTTGTTCCATTCTGTTGGTTGTTTCCTTTGTTGTAAAGATTTAATTTGATGAAATTCCATTCTTGATTCTTGGTACTATTTCATGTGCAGCTATCATTTTGCTAGGAACCTAGGTAGGCCTATTCAATTACAAAAGGGAGCAGGGGAGGAATAAAGGAAGAAGAAAAAGAGGGAGGGAGGAAAGTAAAGAGGAAAAATATTTGCTAATCAGCAGGAGGAGTGTAGGGAACAGGAAGGGAGAGTTGAGAGACAGAAAGGAAAAGATGAACCGAGAGAAAAAGAAAAGAAGTGATACAGAAAGGGATGGAGAGAGGAAAGGAAGGCAGAAAAATATTTGCTAATCTGCATTAGGAAAGCCTAAATGGCATCAACTGTAAGAGTGATAAATTATATGCCAGGGTATGATGTGGTGTAGATTAAATGACCTCCAAAACCAGCTCCAACCTTCTCTCTCTGCCCCCTGGATGCCATGAGTAGAAAGATATTCCACTTCCCTACCCTTATGTGGTGCTGTTCTGTCTTGAATCCAGCCAACTATGGACTGAAATGTGACTACACATATAGAGCTCCTCCTGTTAGTTGTGGGTGTCGAATATTTTTGTCTCAGGGACAAGAAAATTTTGACAGGTATATATCAGTTGTTGAAAATCTTTCAGTTTTTTTTTCTCAAGTTAGTAAAATTGTTTTCCAGAAGTGTTATTTTGGTTACATAATTGGCCCAGTTTTCCTGGAAAGTCTCAATTTACAGTGGTGTCCTGGTATAATAACAATTAGTGCTCACTGTCACTTTCTAGTGCCACAGTTGGATATGTTAGATTACACTCTTCAGAGTCCTCAGCCATTGGGAAACATGAATGGAACCATGTTTAATCAGATGGCTCTTTCCAGCTCTCCAAGGCAAATATTCTTCTTGTCTCCTCAAATATTATACTACAGATGAACATGTGCAAAATGAATGCATTGTGTGGCTTTATATATGGTAGGAGATTTGAGTTACAAGAACAACTATAGTTATAGGAATAAATCCCGAGACTTTAAGTTATTCAGCATAGGAGGAATCTGTTGAATTCTCCATAGAACCTTTATAGAATATTCATATCCTCGTTCCTTGGAGTGTTAGGCAGGCTGCTTTTGATTAGGCCAAGAAATGTGTCAAAAAAGATGAAATAAAATGACTTCAGTGTATTTTCATCTTTTCTTTGACAATCCTAAATTCACAACTTGCTGACATCAATTTATAAAAGAGTCAAATAATAACCTAATTTTAGAGTACATGATAGCAACACAGGAATAGAGAAGATTGAAGTCAATTATTGCACATATTGTACCAAAAGTGCTAAAACCATTAACAATTTTCACTCATGATTTTTATATTTATTTAACAATTATTCTATGAAATGAAGTAATGTTGGAGTTGTTTTAGCATCCTGATCCCAGACACTTTGAGTAGCAGAAATAATCCCTTCTAGTAAAGTATTTTGATATATTTCAATACAAGTCTATGATATGTTTAAAACTTTCAGCAAATTCTTAGTATTTGAGCTTCTAAGTAGTTTTAGTAAAAATCTACCAACCTAAACACAAAATGCTTTTTGTGCTCATACATTTGACTGAATAAAATATTTCTCTTACTAGTTTGTAAAATTCATATAAAATCCCAACATTAGAGAAGAAATATTTACTTTACCATATATACAAAGAAAGATGTCAAAAGTTAATACATTAATAACATTAGGTTTCTTCAATTAAGAATGCATGTGAAATTGCACCAGCTAGGAAAAATGAGCGTATGAGGGAATAGACAGAAGTTGTAAGGTAGGTAAAACACTGAGTACCATGGCCTCAAACCCAAAACAGTTTTTGACCCATGTCTGGATGATGGTAGGCTTCCTTCCTGCCTGCTTCTGGAATGAAGTTTACATAATTTTGTCTTTTGCAGAGAAGCTTTGTGTCCCTGCTGGTACCTGCATACCTCCTGGTGCCTACCATTAAAGAGTTGTCATTGATATGCCTGAAAGATCTTTTACGGAGCTCTACTCCATACTCAGCAATGCTAATGGACCCCAGAGGCCCCAAGATTACTGGCCAGAGGGGTTCAGTAGTGCTTGAGAGAAGTACAACTAGGTGAGAATCAGCTTAAGCTTGTGAGCAAAACTCACATTGCACAGACCTGATATTTAGTGGGGAGCAGGCTCACAAATATTAACAAATGAGGAATCATCAGAGTCTATTGTCTGGTGCTGGCAAGAGAAACAGCACTTCCACAGAGGCCAGGGAAAATTGATAAAAGCATGTGTAGGAGGGAAAGCAAAAGGGCAGGCAAGAAATTAGATTATTCTGTAGGAAATTGTTCTTTCATCCACTCCTCTCAAAAACTGAATTTCAACTAGACATGACTGAATTTCTTCCAGAGGTAATGATATGTGTTCCATTAGTGATGTATTTAGTTATTTGAGGAAAAAATGTTAAGTGTATGCATATTTATTAAAACTGTACTTGATGTGAGCTCTGTATTTATTCATGTACAATAATAAAGAAAAGGAAGGTTTGAGTCCTTGGTATTTTTAACAGATTTCTTGAATTACTCACCAACAGTATTGAAGTAATATGTATATGCGTATACATACATATATATATATGTATACAAGGTGATTATATATATGGATGTATATATGCATATATAATCACCTTGTTTGTAATATCTGAAACTTAGTATTTTTCTTATTAAAGATCTCTGTTAAATTTATTTAAATTAAGACGAAATGAATTCTATGATCTCTCTAATTGGGGAGAAAAAGAATCATCTGGAAAATAATACGTTATTTTTCCTTCTGGGAGACAAAAATCATTGTCATTTTAATAAAGATGCACATGAAATTGCCACAAAATTGAAAATGTATTCTTAAAAGCTTTGAGAAAAGTATAAAAAAATAGAAAAAGTTTATTAAAATCTATTTCTGTGAAATGCTATACTTTATCTAGTAGATCTTTAGGAGATATCTGGTGCTATAGGAGCTTATGCTTTTTTTTTATTTCCTCTACTTTCAAATTAATTCAGGAAAAATTTAACTTGTGGAAAAAGTACAGTGAGGCCCATGGTTCCTTGTTGAGCTAAAATGAATTATTTCTGATGCATCAAGTTTTTTATAAAATTTGTTTTAACATGCCACTACATCTCCAATTACTGAAATTAATTAGTAAAGTAATATTTTTAATATATGTAGGAATTTGAATGAGAATTAAATAATTATTAGATTATCTACAGATATTGAATCATAAAATAATTGTGATATACATAATTGTTACAGTTACATAGAACTATCATAATTACGTAAAATAATTGTTAAACAACAGAATGCTAAAACAAATTATTTTTGAAATTTGACCATTATAATAGAGAATTTAAAGTAACATAAATGCATCTAATGTAATGTTTTAAAGCATATAATGTTACCTTAAAATAAGCTTCACCTTTTTTTTAGTTTTGTAAAAATGATTTGAGAAGTAATAATGCTTGTTTATTTCTTTAAAATCAGCAAAGCTGTTAAGTAATATCTGTTCCACCCAGAAGCAAAAGAAAAAAGCACAGAGAGAAGGGTAGAGAGATATAAGAGAATGGCTAAGGCAAAATGTCAAAGGCTATACAAGAAAAAAATGAGAAACTGTTCAGAAGAAATTGGAGGACTGAAAATGGATTGACTTGAATGAGTAGATTGGCCTGGCCCATTCTCTAAATTCTTGCATATATTCTTTATATTTTGCAATCAATTAATGAACTTCTCCCTTCAGAAATGCAATTATATTTGTTTAAAATACTCCCTTAAATTTTACATTCAAATTGCACCAGAGCATAAGTTTTCTGACTTCTTAGCACTATTAACACAGTACTAATTTAAAATTAGTTTTGTCTGAGGTATATAGCTTACCTGAATTATCCAAAAAGAATTTTTTTCCATTAAGTTTATTGGTACATTTTAGGTATAAAATACAGTTACATTTATCATTAGGATCTTGTACCTTTACATGATGTATCTTGGTTCTTATTTTTCTCCCCATTCCCCTGTCTTCCAAGTTACTTCATAGAAGTCAAATTTATTTCAAAAAACATTTTTGTAATATGCTTTCTATATCCTTTTAAATTCTGTAAAATCTGTGGTAATGTCCTCTAAATCTTGATATTGTAATTTAAAAGATGTAAATTGATACTGTGCATTAGGAAGAAAAGGTCTAAAGGAGTAGGGGAAGTGGGAGGCGTAGGGGAAAGAAAAGAAGGGAAAAGAAAAATATGAGAAAAGGAAAAAAAAATGGAAACAAACTCTTTGAAGGGAGGGCAAGAATTATTTTTAAAAATATCATTTCTTTAGTATATTTTTTCTATTGTTTCAGAAAGAATTCAGTGTGTGGAAATATTTTCCTTAATTCATTAACTGTACAGATAGCACTTACCTATATATACAAGATACTACATATATTTTTAACATGTAATCAGAACTACAAACCTATAAAATGGGTAATTTTACTCAACATATTTCTGAGCTAAATATCCATCAGTAGAAGTTAGAATGAGCAGATATTTTACCCACTTCTCCTAGGTGTTAAACTAGAGCATCTTATATCAGACTGCTTTTCAAAATTGATCACCAGTAGCAAGGCCAGTTAGGAGGTTGTGGAGTACTTTGTGAGAGAGGAGATGGCGTTCTATTGCACGATATCTATGTCTGATGAGACTTAAAAGATACTTAAGACATAAAAGTACAAACACATATAAAATATGTGTAAAAATAAGAGACAAGCAACAATGTGCAACTGAATGTGTGGAAGTACTGACAATTTAGAGCTTAGAACAAGAAAATGTATAAGGAAAATATGGATTCAAGTTTTTTCAATTTTTTATTTGGTATATGTTTGCAGTGTATAATGAATATTTTCATAGTTGGAGATATAAATATATATATATATATATATGTGTGTATATATATCATCTTGATCTTATTTCCCTACCCCTCCCACCACTTTTTTTGCCCATTCCCAGACCCCCTTCCCATCCTCCTGTTTCTTACCATCTTTCTTTTATTTTTCTTCTTAAATCATTTATATTTTAGTTTTCTCTTGTAAAAGAAGCCATACAACATTTAACCTTCTCTACTTGGTTTACTTCATTTAATGTTATGGATTCAAAGTGCATTCATTTTCTTACAAATGACTCAAATTTATCATTCTTTATGGCTAATAGCACTCGTATCTATGTTTCTGTCTGTCTGTCTGTCTATCCATCTATTAATGGACACATAGCCGGCTTCCATAATTTAGCCATTACAAATGGTGATGCTATGAACCTGGGTATGTGTCACTGTAATGTCATGTTTCATAGTATAAATGTGGGGTTCTAGAGAGAAAAGTTTGTATGTCTCTGGTAATCATGGAAATCAAGTAAGAGAGAGAAAGATTTGAGAAACATTAGTACATAGTTATTAAAATTTGCCTTGAATTTTGTTGAGATTATGGAGATTGTAGAAAGAAAAACCATTTAGCTTTGGATTGAATTCTATAAAACAAAATATAAGTGATAGGTGGAAATATAGTACATGTAGCAAAAGAGAAGGGTCTTAAAAAGGAGTGATCGAAGTTCAAATGATTCCATAAGTTAAAGCCTAAAAGCATTGTTGGCATGTAACATTTATGCCTTTGGTAAATACATATGCTTCAGTGCATCTTCCATTATCTCCTATGCTCTACCAACATAGCAGTGAACTAACCAGACACTCTTTGCATCATGAAGATAGCATCTAATGGGGAAGATAATGCAGAAAGAAAAATTACCATCCTACATCATGATGATTGATAAATAAAAAAGAATAAGAGTGGCAAAAGAAAATAATAATTTTCCTAACTGATATTTCAAAGGTAAGACATGTATATCTGAATAAATGAATGACAAACTCATATCTGAAATGTGGCAACTTAAAAATGACTCTAGGGAGTATTTTTTAAAGGAGATATTGAGACCAAATTCACACCACAGTAGGGTGAAAATCTAATATTATATGAAGAATTCCACTCATTAAGAACAAAGAAAACAGGGAGAAAGTGATAACTTAGAATATCAGTGATTATGGTTTCACCTGTTCATCATTAAGATAGAGAAATAATAATAATAATAATAATAATAATAATAATAATAATAAATTGTACACAGAGTAAGAGAGATACCTTAGTGGATACCAGAAGACAAAATTTTTCAGAAAACTACACTATCTTTAGATGCATGTGCTGGAAAAATAGCACTGCAGGAGGGACATAGAAGGAGAAAATAGGAAATATTGTTTTAAAAGAGAGTATCACCAGAAATGAGAAATAAAGTAGAGCTTTATCAGTTACTGTTATACTCTACATTTTATTGTGAACATTGAATAAACTTTGTATATTGTGAACAATAGTGACATAATCAGATTTACATTTAGAATATTCATCTGATCTATGATTTGGGACATAAACTGGTTTAGGAAACAAGAATAGAAGGTTTAGGAAACAAGAACAGAAGTCAGGAAAATGTTTAGGAAGTTAATGCCGCTCAGAAACATATTGTAAAGACTTACAACAGAGAATTAGCCAGAAAGGGTTCATATTCTGTTTAAATTTTGAAATTGGAGCCAATGAAATTGTCTAATGTAGAGGACAGAGAAGATCTGACATACAGAAAAGTTAAGAATAATTCCAAAATTTTAGATCTGAACAATTGGGATTATACAGTTCTCATTAAATAAAACTGGAATGGAGAAATCATATTTCAGATGTACATGGCATAGACTTAATACATCTATTAAACAAGCCATTTCATGTGCAAAATTTAAACTTGAGGGTGGAATTATATGTTTAAGAGAACTAACAAAATGCTATCATAAACAGGAAATGGAATGAGATAATCCAGGGAGAGAAAAAAGAAAATACATCGAGTTTGTAGTTTGAATGGAATGAGGAAGTGAAAGAAATAGAAATGATACAAAGAAGACAAAACTAATGGGAAATGAAAGAAAAAAACTCTAGAGAGCTCTACAGAGATTGAGTTTTAAATAAAAAATTGCAGCAGCAGGCAAATTTTATTAAAGCACCGAGGGAATAAATTCTTTGTGCGTCCCATTTGTGATAGTGATTTTCCCTCATTTCTCATAAGATCATTTTCATTGTAAGTACTCAATAGATATTTGTCATTGATTTGCTTATTGTTATATTTTTATATATTGTAGTATACTAGGAAAATTGTGCGAAACTATTTTACTCCTTTGTGTACATGTTTTAAGGGGTCTTTGTTAGTCTTTTTGAGGAAACTAGTTTAATAGGCAATATCTATGAGCTTTAAATAACTTCTTTATAAGTTCAAAACATGACTGATTAAGAGAGAAGTGCTCATTTGTTAGAAGGAACTATCTAGAGAACAGAAAAAATGTTAGCAGATCCTCAAAGAGCCTATTCAGAAAAAGCGTTTCTCTGAACCAGTCAGACTGGATGACGCTGCTTTTCTCTTAAGAAGGCAGCACATGTCCTTGCATCTCTAATGCATGCCTCTGGTCCACATTGGATTTCCCCTTTTCAGACTGTGGTCAATTTGCTGGCAGATTTCTGACCCTGGGTTTATTCTGTTAGCTCCAGCTTTCCTGTTCCCTTGACAACAGAATGCAGCCTTCCCATCAACTTTGGGGACTCTCCTCTGACCCCCTATCTTTGTAGTGTTAGGGCTTTGATATGACTCATCACACTGTAGAATTTGTTGTTTCCTTTATCTTTGACTCTGCTTAACATAACCTTTGTATAGGTGCTGAGGGAGATCAAAGGTCTATGAACTCAGGGCACATGATAAATAATTGTAATACCTGTGCAATAACTTCAACACAGTGGGAAATATTGAATTGAGAGTGTGACATTGTCACATCAAGAGAACAGAGGGTTTAGAGTATTAATAATAAAACAGGAAGCAATGAAAGATAAAGAAAAAAGTGATTTGTGCAAAAAATGAATTCTGGAATCTTTTTTATCATTTAATCCCCCCCCCCATGAATCATTTGCTTGTATTTCTTTCGAGGAAGTTTCCTTTTGTGACACTCCATTCTGATCTCTGCTTTTCTCTCTTCATCTGTTTTATTGTGCAGATTTATAAAATGAAAGATTCTCAGTTTGATTTGTTTTCTTTCATTCAGTTTCTGATCATAACCACTACAATAACGCCAACAAAGATCCTCAAATCTTGGACACTTTTCCTTACAAAAGCTTAAAGATGTTCAAAATGTTTATAAATAGCACCTAGAAATTTTACTTTATGTAAATTATAGGTCTCATATTCAGGTTTGATACCTGTTACTAACCATAGTAGAAAGGTCTCCTTTTCTATTGCAATTGCCAAGATTGTATGCACATTTAGGAAATTTTAGTTTTTTTACTGGTTTGCTTCTATTTGGCCATAAGGATGTTTTTCACAGGTTCATTGTGTTTGAATTATGATGGGATTTAGTTTATGATGTTATTGGGACTGTTTCAAATTATTAGCCCACTTTTATCATAATACTACATATCATTACAGATTTCTTACTCCCTTTGAAATAAGTTCATTTATTATCATAGGGCTCATGTTCATTCTTAGAAATAATAATAAGCTAAAACAAGAATGTCCACTTCAGACCTCTGGTGTTCTGTAGCATGCCCACCTCTCTGTGTTGATCATCTAGCTCACCAAAACTGACTTTTGCTGTCTTTCTCATCTCTACAAGCTAATAAAAAAAGCAACTATGGGGCCAGGGATTTAGCTCAGTGGTTTTGCCTCCTGCACAGAAAGGGCAAGGTCCTGAGATCCATCTCCCATCCAAAAAAAAAAAAAAAAAAAAAGCAACTAAGCTGTCTCACAGCTATGGGAGGAAAATACGGTATCTGACTTACTTATAGCAATGGCAAATATATGCAGGCATCTTAAATATTTGATAATATTTAATGAATAAATATTTTACCTGGTTTCCTATAGAAGTAATAATTAATTTAATTTCATAATGCCAGCATCGTTATGGAATTCAATATTCTGTATATTATACTGTTCTCTCAATTATTTACTGTCTAAAACATTTATTTTATGCAAAACAATCAGAAAATCATGTAATCACCACTTTTTAAAAAATCCATTTTTCTTTTACAACCTTCCTCTATGCATTTTTTATTATAAAAGATAATTTATTTGAAGTTAACTAATATTTGAGAATGTAATTAATATTGGCAGTAAAATATCTTAATTTTGATTTTTCCTTTTTTAAGAGAATACAAAAATCAATTCTCTGCAATTCCACGAAACAAAATTGAGGTAAACAAAACAGTTACTCAGTGTTCAGATTCTCAAATTGTTACTCTTCCCTATCCCATGAATATGAACTCACAAATAGTTTATGGATGACTTTCTAGAAATTCATATTTGGAATTTACTTTATACCATTCTGCCCTAAGACTGTCTTTTTTTGAACCAGGACTTAAATTCAGAAATATTAAGTAAATTGTGTATTCACATAGCTGAGTTAGATTTCCTGATTCCCAGTCCATCAGAACACACTGTCAATTTATATTTCAATGTATAAATGAATTATTATTTTTAATTGATTTCAAACATAGTAATGAATTCATAATGAGACTAACAACCAAAAGGTTAATGAATAAATTTATAGAAACAATCAAAATATCTTGTTATTGTAGGTGTTATGTTTCTTATTAAATTTTTCACAGGTGATGTGATAGAGCTAGAAAACAACAATTTTGTTACAAGTCATTAAGTAACATAAAGCAGACACTTTCATTTATTAATTTTAGCTTAGGTATAGAACATTTCTATAGAAAAAATATTTTATTAAACAGCCTTTCCTTTGAGGCTTTTGGAATGTGTAATGAACAGTGTTTGAAAGGTATGTTAGAATTCTCAAAATACAGGTTGTGAAGAAGAACAAACCTGTATGGTGGTATAACTTATTAGTCAAATAAATGGAATTCTTTATTTTAGAATTCCATAATAGAAATTATCTATTAATTACATTATACATCATTTTTTAAATGCATATAATGAGAATTTGAATATATATTCTGTTTGTCGCATGTTCTTATATTCTTTTTTCCCCTTAAATTCTTTTATTGGTACGTTTTAGGTATATAATACATTTACATTTATCATTGGGTGATTGTACATGATGCATCTTGGTTCTTATTTTTTTTCCCATTATCTGTGCACCCTTCACTCCCTCCACCCTTCCCTTTTTAAATAGCCTTCATTTCCATATTTTTTTCTTATAATTTTTCCTTTCCCTTCTTTCCTTTCCCCTTCCCCTTCCACCACCCCTACCCCTTTGGACCTTTTCTTCCTATTTCAAATTATCAATTTTAATCATTTTAATCCTTATTTACACTTTCAGTTTCTCACACTAGAGAAACTATTCGGTATTTACACATGTGTGTCCTATTTATTTCACTTAAGACTATGGCCTCAATATCCATCCATTTAACTATAGATGTCTCTAGTTTCTTGTTCTTTATGGCTGAGTAGTACTCCATTTTATAGATTAGAAGATGCAGAAACAACTCCAGACATACTCAGCCACCTCATCTTTGACAAAGGAGCCAACCACCCTCATTGGAGGAAAGATAGCCTATTTAATAAATGGTGTTGGAAAAACTGGATTTCAACCTGCCAAAGATTAAAACTAGACCCATACTTATCACCATTCACTAAACTAAGATCAAAGCAGATTAAAGATCTAAATATTAAGACAGAAACACTAAACTTACTTTCCTTATATTCTTGCTGTTTAGGTGTAACCTCCCCCTTATCAGTGTTATGAATTTGTATAAAACTAGTTTCATCCATTTTGCCACATATGACATATTTTGACACTTTTATGGCTAAATAATATTCTGTTGTATGTGTTTGCCACATTTCCTTATCCATTCATCCATGGACTCACACCTTAGTAAATTCTATATTTTAGCTACTGTGAATAGTGCTGTATAACATTATTGACAAACTACATATTAAGTAAAAACATTACTTCACCTCTAGTTTTCTCCATACTGTGTCAAAGAAGTGTTTCCAACTATGTGAATTCCATGTAAAGGTAAAAAGAGTATCTAAAACATAGTGAGTAATCAACAAATATCCACTGGATTACTTGGACAAAAAGAAAGCTATGAACTCTGCTTCACAATGCATTATCCTAGCTCATAGTTCCTGAGGAGTGAACAGAAAAAAATATACTATACTCCTTCATAGAGGTTATGAATTTAATTCTGTAATTCAAGAAATTAATGTGAAAGTATCTTTATTATTTTAAAGTATGCTAATATAAATAGTTGGGTTTCTTAGGCTTAACAAAATATATTAAAAATAGCGAGAAATTGTTTCTGGTATAATCTAATGATATTGAATGATTAGTTTATCTAAAGTTTTATGACAAAGAGTTTAAAACTATGAATTAGGACATATTTAAATAACAGTAAATCTTTCAACGCTGTTTAATTTTTAGTAAATGTTTGCAGTAAAATGTAATACAAAAATCATAATCATAAGTGTGCATATTGATGATTTATTATAAAGTGAACACAAGCAAGAATTAAAACCCAGATATAGAAATCAGTATTATCAACATTTTATAAGCTCTTCTTTTACCTTTTTTTCCACCACTATCTACTCCTCAGAGTAAATCTTTGTCCAGCTTTTAAAATGCTTATATTAGTTTATCTATTTGTGGGCTATGGAAAAATTCAACCTTTTGTCTTTATCTGGTGTATCTCAATATTACATTTGTGAGAGTAATAATACCATTTATTATAGACTTATTTCATTTTCATTTTACACATCATTTTATTTTCTACATATATGAGAAGTTAATTACATTTATTCAGTTTTTTAATATGTAAGTTATTTCTTAAAATTGGACCTTATGAATCAATATTCATAAGCTACTATGAGCTCTGTGTATACTTTTTATCTTTATGTTTATATATCTGTCTCTTTCTATTTCCTCTCTGTATATACACACAAACACACACACGTTTATTTTGTTTATACAAATGGGAAGATTATCTGAAATATACACTATGCAACAGATCAATTTTAGTGACCACTGCCAAAGAATTCTCCAAAGTAGACACCTCAGCTGATACAACTACATTGTTTGAAAGTTCTAATTGTTCCACATATTTAATGATATGAAGTACTATAAATTTTCACATTTTAACCATTCTATTGGCTTTGTGATGGTATGTTACCATACAAGCTTGGTCTTTTTACCAGAATAATCAACATATTTCAAACTCTGTTCAGGTCTAAAACAAACTGTTTACATACATTAAGCTATTCTTGCAGTTTATAGATTAGAAACTATTAGTTATTTTCAAGAATTTTTGAAAACACTTTGAAAAGAAATCTATTGTTTGTGAATATATTTGTTTGTACTAGAGTTAAATTAAAAAAAAAAAACTCCATTAGAAAAAAAAGAATAACTACAAGCCAGGTGTGGTGGTGCATGCCTGTAATCCCAGCATTTGGGAGGCTGAGGCAGAAGGATCACTGCGAGTTTGAGGCTAGGGGCTACATTGTAAGTTAAGGCCAGCCTGAAGTACATAGAGAGATCCTGTTTCAAAACAAAACAGAACAAAACAAAACAAACCTCCTCCCTCCAAACAATTACAAGTATTCTTAAGTCTTACAAGATGTAAGTGGTAATGGACCAAAATCAGGGACTGGCTTGAGAAAAAGAACTAAATTCAAGAAAGTCAGAAAAATAATGAGAGAATGCATTTAAGGATTTAAGGTCATTGAGAAAAAAATCTTGGGGAAGCAAGCATTTTTTTGAGGAAAAGAGGATGGAATCACTGAGAAAAGAACACTAAGAAACTAAATGTTGAATACCCCGCATAGAATTTTGGTATCCAGAAATCAGATTAGCAATAAAAAAGATACCTTAAAACTTGACCTTGAAGTATACTAACATGAAAAATATTTCATCTCAACATGAAGATTGATATTTTGCCCAGTCCATTCATTGGATTGGAGCTGCAGATATTGGTCAAAGACTCTGATAAGTTTTTTTGGTTTTTATTTTAAAGAATGATTTGTTTTGTTTTGTTTTTTTGGTACCAGGGATCAAACTCAGGACCTTGTGCTTGCAGAACCACTGAGCTAAATCCCCAGCCAACTCTTGTAAGTTTTGAGAAAAGCATTCTTATCAAAATAAAATAAATAGAACTAATCAAAATAAAAGAAACAATATTCCCCTGGGTGCACACTTATCCAAAAATAAGCAATTGCTTCATCATCCAGGGTGAAATTTCATTTTTTTCAAATTGTTAGAATTTTAATTTTTTAGTGAAGATCATTATTATTCATTATCAAATGAGTAATTAAATTAGAAAGGTTAGCTTTGCTGAAAGCCAGACACTTTGCAAAGCTGCATCCTAACTCATTGTCCTTGAAAGACTTTCTCCAATAGTGTAGGTATGGTGTTTCATTCACAGGAAATATAGCAGTGAATGGTTTTTTATAGGCAGTAACAAAGTAAATAGTAGCAGGTAAGAAAGGCTTTATTCCACTTTTACTAACATGTCCACTGGGGTGAGTTAAAAATTCTTTTATAGCAAGGTTTCTTCTTCAGAACACAGAACAAAACGGGATATTATATTTCAAAAGGCTTTATAGTATCTCCCAAGTCAGTTCTTAAAAGACCCCTTTAGAAACTCAAGGAGAATGCTAACGTTTGGAAGATTTACATCTATATTTTTATTTTAATCTCCTGACTACTAGCTTTGTATAAAGGACATTATGCCTCTAGAGCATTTTCATGGTCTGGAAATAAAACAAAACAATATCTAAAGAACACAATGTCATTCATGGCTATCAGTGACATTTACACAGCAGTTAAACATAGAAAATGAAAAATATCTTTCTTTAAATTTATCATAGCCTCCAATGGTAACATTATATCCGATTTTGTATCATGTTATTATATAATTTATTTAGAAGGTAAATTATTTGTGAATTTTTCAGTTATTTTTCTGAATAATTTTTATTTTAAGGAGTAATGTCAGGTATGTATGCATGCTTATACACATAGTATATCCACTAAGTATATATGTACATATTATATGCATGCTTCAGAAAATGATAGACAGCTAATTTAGGTATTAAAAATAAATGTGTTGTATTTCCCTTATGTACATGTAGTTATTGTTTGAACTGAGAATGAGCAAAATGTTCCAAATTAGATATTTGACTCTTTTCCATATAAAATTCTAAATAAGTAATCCTGAGCTGGCTTGGTAGAGATGGACATTTTTTTATGTCATTTCTTTCTTTTATGTAACTTCCTTACCCAGGTGGCTTGAAGTGGCTTCTCCAGCTCCAGTTACTAAAATTCTGACTAATATTGACAAAAAAGACAAAATACAGAGGAAAGAGAAGAAAAACCAGTTCTTAGAATTTGCACTCATAGCATCCAGTGACATTCATTTTGCCACAATTTGAATGTTCTATGATAGTCTACAAAAGAGACTACAAAACAGGCTTTGTTTAGAGGGAGGAGGTAAGTACAAATAGGTAAATAAGCTATGATTATAAGAAAGGAGAGTATGGCTTTTGAGGAACATTTTCAAGCCTATACTATAAAGTGCTATACATACTGCTGAGGTCTATGTGCCTCTCTCTAATGCTTTTCCTCTATGTATACATTTATACACATATGTATGTGACATAATGCTAGTGTGAAAAAATATACCTATAAATGTGTGTGTATATACACACACACTTCCTTTCTTAAAACCAAAAAGATGTTAAGAAATTATTTCCAATATAAAGATTTCTAGTCAATATTTTAATTTAGGCATTGAAAATTATTATTATAACACAATAAACATTAATAGATAGCAAGCTAGTATAATATCTTATGATATATAAATTATGAATAAACATATATTTAGAAATATATTCAGAAGAATGACGCTTTGACTGTATGAGATATTTTCTCTTATGCATACACTTGGGGCTAAATTAACAATAGAAAATATTGTTCTTAAAAATATGACTTTTTTATTCTTAAGTTCTTTTATTGGTACATTTTAGGTATACAATATGTTTACATTTATCATTGGGTGCTTGTAGCTGTACATGATGTATCTTGATTTTTATTTTTTCCCCATTACCTGTACACCCTTCACCCCCTCCACTCTTCGCTATTTACATAGACTTCATTTCCATTTTTTTTCTTTTCTCATAATTTTTCTTTTCCCTTCTTTCCTTTACCCTTTCCCTCCCTTCACCCCACCTCTTTGGACCTTTTTTCCTATTTCAAATTACCAATTATTTATTTTAATCATTTTAACCCTTATTTACACTTTCAGTTTCTCACACTAGAGAAACTATTTGGTATTTACACATGTGTGTCCTATTTATTTCACTTAAGAGTATGGCCTCGATAAGCATCCATTTAACTATAAATGTCTCTAGTTTCTCGTTCTTTATGGCTGAGTAGTACTCCATTTTATAAAAAAGAAAGCACATCTTCTTTATCCAGTTTCCAGTTGATGGTCACTTGGGCTATTTCCAAGCTTTTGCTATTACAAACTGTGCCGCTATAAACATAAGTGCACATATATTGCTTTGGTATGATTCTTTTAATTCTATTGGAAGAAAGATCCCCAGCAGGGAAATAGCTGGGTCAAATGGGACCTCTAGTCCTAGTTCTTTGAGGTATCGCCATACAGGTTTCCACAGTGGTTGCACCAGCCTGCACTCCCACCAACAATGAAAAATGGTTCCTTTCTCCCCACAACCCTGCCAGCATTTGTTATTGGCTGATTTCTTGACAGTAGCCATTCTTTCTGGGGTGAGGTGGAATCTCAGTGTTGTTTTCATCTACATCTCTCAAATGATCAGTGATGCTGAATATTTTTTCATATATTTATTTGCTGCTTTTACTTCTTTGCCTGAGAAATGTCTGTTCATTTCAGATGCCCATTTTTGAATTGGGTCTTTGAATTTGGGTGGTCTGATTTTTTAAAATTCTTTATATATTCTAGATAGTAGTCCTTTGTCTGAGGTACAGATGCTAAAATTTTTTTCTACATTGGAGGTTGTCTGTTAGTTCTGTTGGTGGTTTCTCTTGCAGTACAGAAGCTTTTTAATAAGAGGAGATCCCAGTTGTTGATTCTTTGTGCTAGTTCCCATGCTACTGAGGTTTTGTTCATAAAGTCTTTTCCTATGCCAATGTCTTCAAGATTTCTACCTAACATCTTTCAGCAAGATTAGCATTTTTGTTTTAAAATTTAGATCTTTAATCCACTTTGATCTTAGGTTAATGCATGGTGATAGGTATGGGTCTAGTTTTAATCTTTGGCAGGTTGAAATCCAGTTTTTCCCAACACCATTTATTAAATAGGCTATCTTTCTCCAATGATGGTGGTTGGCTCCTTTGTCAAAGATGAGGTGGCTGGAGTTACTTCTGCATCTTCTAATCTAATCCACTGATCCACAGGTCTGTTCTTTTGCCAGTACCATGCTGTTTTTAATCACAGTAGCTCTGTACTACAGCTTCAAGTTGGGGATTGTGATACTCCCTGCCATGTCTCTGTTGCTTAGAATTGCTTTTGCTATTGTAATGTAATACACTATATTAACAGAGTCAAGGACAAAAACCATATGATCACCTCAATAGATGCCGAAAAGACATTAAAAAAAAATCCCATACCCACACATGATAAAAACCCTACAGAAAATTGGAATAGGAAGTCTTTATCTCAACCTGATTAAGGCTATCTATGAAAAACCAACAGCCAACATCATACTAAATGGTCAAAAATGAAAACTTTCACGCTAAAATCAGGAACAAGACAAGGATCCCCACTGTTACCACTCCTGTTCAGTATAGTTCTGGAAACATTAGACACAGCAATTAGAAAAGAGAAAGAAATAAAAGGAATAAAGATAGGAAAGGAAGAACTTAAACTGTCATTATTTGCTGAAGATATGATACATTACATAGAAGACCCCAAAAAACTCTGCCAAATGACTTCTAGACTTAATCGACAGATTCAGTAGCATAGCTGGATATAAGGTCAACACTCAAAAAACAATAGCTTTCTTGTACACAAATAACAGACTCACTGAGAAAGAAATCAGGGGAACAATTCCTTTCACAATAGTGTCCAAAAAAAAAGAAATATCTAGGAATCAATCTAACAAAGGAAGCAAAAGACCTCTACAGTGAAAACTACAGCACTGTGAAAAAAAGAGATCAAAGAGGATATAAGAAAATGGAAAGACATCCCTTGCTCCTGGATAGGAAGAACCAATATAGTGAAAATGGCCATACTTCCAAAACTACTATAGAGATTCAATGCAATGCTGATTGAAATTCCAACAATACACTGCACAGAACTAGGGAAAACAATGACTATTTCTTATAATTCAATATTTTATAATACAGTGACATTGAAATGTTACTCTGGAGTGTAACACACAATTTCAATGTTACTTAACATGTTGATATCAGCTTCAGATAAAGATGTGACTTTTAAGAGTCATTCGGGTATTATAATGAGAAAAGGATAATTAAGTAAAGCTCTGTAAAGACTTCTAAAGAAAACACTAAAGTAACGAGAATAGATGAGCTGTTATTTTTATCAGATTTTACAGAATTTAAAAGGATATAGAAAGCATATTACAAAAATCTGTTTTGAAATAAATTTGACAACTTCTAAGAAGTACCTTGGAAAACAAATTAATGAAACTAACTCTGGAAGAAATATAAAATTTGAATAGTCCCTATTAAAGAAAGTATATTCCTAGCTTGAAAACCTACCTATATGACAACAACAGGCTCATATACATTTTAACTGATAAATTATATCAAACATATAAAGCAGAAAAAAGAAAAAGGAATACTTCTCCCCTCATTTTAGGAAATCAACATTGTACTAATCCTAAAACTGGATAAAGGTAATAGAAGAAAAAAGTATGAACATAGATAGAAACTTGTTTGACAAAACAAACTATTAGAAGCCAGTTCTCACAGTATGTAGAAAGTGGTTTTGTTATAGGGATGGCAGTATTGGTTCAGCATTGGAAGATCCACTCCCAAAAGTCATCATTTTAACAGAGGAAAGGAAAAACCCATATGATCCTGTCACTAGTTGGGGAAAAAGTGTTGGACTAAATTCCACAGCTGTTCATGGTAAAAACTATCAGGAGACTAGAAGTAGAACAGAACCTTCTCAACAGATTAAAGACATGTACTCCATACTTCCAGTGAGAACACCTTATATGAATGGAGAAGATACAAAGCTTTCTCCTTAAGGTGGGGAACAAGGGCAGATATGCTTACTCTTTATCTGTCCATTAAACTTTGAAACCTTGGCCCAACTAAAATAGTCTGGCAATAAAATGACACGATTAGGATAGGATTGGCAAGGTAGAAACAAAATCTTTATATGTAGATGAAATGATCATCTACAGAGAAAATACTAAGAAATCTCTAGGAACCCCTTGAACTTGTATTTGAATTTAGCAGGATTAGAAAACACAAGGTATATATAGAAATTCAGGTCTGTGTATATTCGCTATAAATGAAGAATTGGATATTGAAATTTAAAAGTTATGTAGTAGTACAAAGGACCTAGGAAAGTTAAAAAAAAAAAACAGTGTTGGAAGACATTTAGTACCTAATTTTAAGACTCCTTCTAAAGCTACAGTAATCAAGGCTGTGTTGGTATAAGGAAAGACATATAGATCATTGGAATAAAACAGAGAATCTAGAAATAGAACCACACATATATGGTCCACTGAGTTTTAAAAGATTATTTAACATTAGCATTTTATAGAATACAAACTCAATTCAAGAGCCGAGGAAAAGATAGCGTTTTCAGCAAACAGCACTAGAACACCTGGTATCCGTATATAAGAAATTAACCTCATCCCTTTATTTCCATACATGAAAATAACTTGAAGGGATCTATGAACCTAAATATGAAAGCCTAAAAGTATAAAACTTTAAGAAGAAATTATAAGGGAAAATATTTATGAATTCAGGGTAGGCAAGAACTCCCTAGGATACAAAAAACATGATGTATAAAAGAAAAAAATTGATAAATGAGATTCCATCAAAATTTAGAACTTTAAATGACATCATTAAAATGAAAAGTAGTCCTTAAACAGACCATATTTACAATGCATATAACCTATCACCAGAATATATAAAGAATTCTTAGAACTCATTAATAGACAACCCAATTAAAAAGTAGACATAAGAAGATGATAAATAGCCAACATAAAGTTTGAGATCACATTCAAATACTTTTCACAAAACTTCATCTGAATTTACCTTTTTATGAATTTAAGGTCAAACATATTTACCAGGATGCTTATTATCATAGTTGAAATATATCAGTATAAGTAAATGATCAATATGTGGAGCTTGATATTTAAATTATAGCACACCTGAAAATTGAATACATTTAACCCTAAAATGAAGCTTTAATATGCATTAGTTGTTATAAGTAGAAAAAATATGAAACACAAGATGGAATTTGACCAAAATTTTGTGTAACAGGTAAGTGTAATAATGCATGTGTACATAAAATTTATCCTATACCAAATGTTAACAGTGACTACCTTGATACATGAAATTTTCCATTTTTTAATATTGAACGTATATTATTACTTGAAAATTACTACAAAATATAAAGACAATGATGCAGTAAGAAAATTTAATGAAATGTAAACTTTTAAAGATATATAATAGGTAATCATATGCCAATATGAATGTTTAACTCTTCTTAAGTAAATTTAATGGAATTCACACTGTGATACAACTTAAAAAATATTCATCTAATGTCATCATTGGTGTATTTCAGGATTAAAGTTTTTGACAATTTTCTAATAAACTAAAAGCAATATATTTGAAAAAAATCATTATTGTTAAAAAGCTTCTGCACAGCAAAGGAAAAATCAGAGTGAAGATAGAATCTAGAGCGTGAGAAAAAATTTTACCACTTACACCTTGTCAACGGATTAATATCTACAATATAAAAAGACTCAAAAAATTTACACTCCATCCCTAGAATAAAGAACCCAATAAAAAATTGGCAACTGAGGGGCCAGAGATTTAGCTCAGTGGTTCTGCCGCTTGCCTTGCAAGCACAAGGACCCAAGTTTGATCCCTGGTACCAAAAAAAAAAAAAAAAAAAAAAAAAAAATGGAACTGAAATCAATAAACATTTCTCAGAAGAGGAAGTACAAATGGCTAAAAAGTGTATAAAATATGTTCAACACCATTGGTCATTACAAAATGTAAATTAAAACAACACTGATTTCATCTCATTCCAGAAAGAATGACAATCATCAAGAAATCAAATAATAATACATGCTAGGTGGCAGGAAAAAAGGAACCCTTTTCGATTGTTGGTGGGAATATAAATTATGTAATACCTCCACTATGGAAAACAGTATGAAGTTCCCTCAGAAAACTTGTAATAGAGGGCCGGGGATTTAGCCCAGTGGTTCCGCTGCCTGCCTCGCAAGCACAAGGTTCCGAGTTCGATCCCTGATACCAAAATAATAATAATAATAATAAAATAACTTACAATAGAAATTCTGTTCCACCCTGCTGTTCCCCTTCTAGGTGTAATCCTGAAAAGTTAAAGACTTCATATTACAGTGATCCATGCACACCCATGTTTATAGCTTCACAATGATCAAATCTTAAAAGCAGCTTATATGCCCAGCAGCAAATAAAGAGATGAAGAAAATACGGTGTTTATATAAATGGAGTACTACAGTGCCATAAAGAATGATAACCTTGAGTCACTTTTAGGGAAATGGATGCACACTGAATCCATAATGTGAAGTGAAATAAATCAGGTACATAAGCTTAAAAATCATATAGGTTCTCTTAAATGAGAAACCCAAAATATAAATAAAGTAAAGAACAAAATAGAAGATACACGACAGGAAATAGGGAAAAGGTTATTTGCCAAATGGTAGGAGGACAACAAAGAGATATAGGGAGAGGGGAATGGGATGTAAAAAGAATTAAGATGTATCACTTATACTTACCCACAGTAAATGTATTTATGAAGTACTACAAACATGTACTAATAAAAAATATACATATTTTGAAAAAAAGTAGAATGTCCTGGATGAAAGAGAATTTAGCCTAGGAATTAGATTTATGTACTAAAAAGTGTGGAATTCCAGGAAGATGCACAGCCAAAATGATCACAAGATTTTGGAATACAATGACGTATGTAAAATAAATGAATCCGTTATAGCTGAGCATGGTGGTGCATAGCTATAATCTCAGCACTCCAGAGGCTGAGGCAGGAGGATCACCATGAGTTGTAGGCCACCCTTGGCTACATAGTGAATTCAAGGCCAGCTTGAACTGCATAGTGAAACCTTGTCTCAAAAAAATATATTTTTTTTTAGTGGAATGGAGTAGGTGAATTCAGGCTTTGAAAGGCATGCTAAAGTGTTGGTGTATCTATGTTTAAAATTCTGAACATAGCTAAATGGGCCAATTTTACCAAATCTCACATTGAGATTTAATTAAGTTGTAAATTTAGCTGTGAACAAAACTATTTCTTAGTTATATTTTCAAGGTCAGAATTTACAGCATGAATATTCTTAATTGTTTACTCATCTTAACTTTATTTGCCCTAGGTGTTTTCCAAGCTCCCTGACTAATATTTAGAAATGCTTTTGTAAACATCTGATTTCTGGTTGTTTATCTTCCCATGAATAAGTAGAAGGACAAAGAGGTATGGGTGAGAACTATGAATGAGATAGGACTTTAAGGAACTGATATTTTGTTACTTTGAAGATTCGTATTTTCTGAGAAAGGTATATTCTTATTAAATTCTTATTTTAATTCCATGACATATGTGTCCATAAATATATAATATATATGTTATATTATATATTTTATATATCTATTATAGGTTTATGTTTTCTACCCTTAAAGGTGAATATTTGTAAATTTCTCAAAACATAATTCTTGCATTATTGACATCAATTGTTTTTAACATTTAAACTCCTAATATGTACTTTAAGAGAACAGAATGAGATTTTCTGGTGTTCAGAGTCATAATCCAAATTCTTTCTGGTAACAACTTTCATCCATTAGCATGAGGTGATAGTGCTAGACTGCAACAGTCACTGTGAAGCAAGAACTGAATAAAACATAAAGCAAAAAATACAAAATTCCAAATTGAAATTTGAGAACTTACCATTTGGTTTCACTTACATTAATCACTGTTTGACATGGTAATTTTCAATATATTAAAAATGAAAACAGAACAATGACAATAAATGAAAGATTGGTATACCTCTCAATTAATATGTTTGTTAATTTAAATTTTGAGCAATTGCTTAAAAGATAATAAAATATCACTTTTCTGTTTCAAATGAAAAGTTGTTGGCTGTTACTTTTATAATAATGAGAGCAAATGAATCTGGGATTGGTAATACATGCTAGTAATCCCAGCACTGAGGAAGGCTGAAGCAGGAAGATTATAATCTGAGTCCCAACTGGGCAATTTAGCAAGACCCTGTCTGAACCAATCAACCAATAAATCAATCAAAGAACTGGGGATGTATCTTAGTGCCAAGACCTTGGAATCAATTTCTAGTACTAGAAAAAAGTAAAGAACAGAAAGACAATGCCATACAATATAGGAAAATGAATTTTATGAGGGAAAGAAATACAGAAACTGAGAAATTCCAAAATATGATATTTAAAACGTCAGTGACATGTCTTCTGAATCTGTACAACAAACATGATTATCTCCAGAGAAATGTAGATTATAGTTTTAAGGATCATGACATAATTTAGTAGTTCTTTATATTTAAGTTAAATTCTAACTACCCTTGACCTTTATATCTGCAAATTTGATTATTTTTTATTGATTTAAATGAATAATTCAATAAAGCAATCTTAAGGGAAAAAAAAGGTCAACAGTTATCTAGAATCCAATAGTACTAACATCCTACATGGGATATTGACATAATTCATCATAAATGGCCATGTATAGAACAAATTAAAAGAAGAAAGACAGAATCATCCCTGATTTGAGCATTGTTAGAAAGATAAGAACAACTTTATACATCGCTTCCTACTTAACTTCAGCAGTTAATGCAGTATCTTTACTATAGTAACAAAAATGCAATTTTTGAATATCATTGCACAGCATTAACTGTATTACAGTTTTTGTGGGGATCATGGTATCTGCCCTGCTGGGTAAGTCATTTAAGTTTTCTGAATAATGACAAAGAGGCAAATTGAGTCTAGAGTTGAACAAAGCATCACCAAGTATGAGATATGTTTTAATTTAAGTGTGATTTATGCATTTGAGCACAATTGGCCCTTGTTGAAAGTCATTTCAGGAAAAGAACTTTAGGATACACTGATTGGAAACCACTGTGTTTAGTTGATAGTTCATAAATTCTCTGTTGGAGATATTATGGTCTGCCGTGTTCTAGTTAATCGGCACATCTCAGTGGAAATTGAAATATGCCAATTAGACAATGATTGTCTCATTTAAATACATAATTGCTCTTATGAACTATCAGATACATAAGAAATTAGAATGGATTTTTAAAATTCAAAACATTGACCAAATTGTATATGTACATAATTAAGACAAATTAGAATGCAGATGTCAGGCGTGATAAGAAGCATTATCATCTAGGCATATTCCCACTTCTGTGTGCAGCATTTAATGAGTATTATAATCCACTTGGTCAACACAAACCAACATATCCCTAACAGTAATAGTCAAAAGTGAATTTCAAATTCACATCAATATTCTGTACTGCTATTTCAGATGTCCACCAAAGCCAAAAATTTACAGAGTTGGTGCTTTTTTCCATACTTTAATGTTCCTAATTAAAGTTTCAATTAATAGTGAATTTTTCATGTCAAGACCAAAATAATGATTTTTAAAATTTCAAGAGGTTTCATATATGTAAGAGTACAAATCAACAGGAGATTTATCCAGTAATACTAAGATTATTGATCGGAATGTCTATTTTATGAAAAAATATTTACAAAGGTTATCAAATAAGGATGACCTACTGAGAGTTTCCCCAGTTAATAAGGCATTAGTAATAATTTACCAAGAATTTTCCCCATAATTAATCACAAAACTTAGCATTTATGTTTGTAGAAATTTATATATTCTTAGAGTGTTTGTACTTTTACCAATATAATAGCCTAATATTTTGATGTTTCCAAAGGAAAGTAATTCTGAACAATAATAAATTATACATTTGTGCTATTACTTAGAAATATGTATATATGTGTATATTGGAAAAAAATAAACAGTTTTAAACAATTACAACCGCACTAGCTAAGCCAGCCTAAACAGTAAGAGTTTATACTATTTTTAAAAGTTTTAAACCTAGAAAATAGCAGTTCTGCATGGAAACCACAGTCCACCAAGCTCTTAGATTTTAGCTGTCTCCAGAGAACCCCACCAACCTGTGCCTGAAGTCTATACTCAGAAAAGTATTAAAATAATAAATTGTGTTATTTTATGGCACTTGTTTTGTGGCATTTTTTAACGTAACAATTAGAAAACAAATACAAATTTTATATATCATAATCTTAAATTAGGGTCAAATAAATAACCTTAAAATAGGGTCAAATAATTAGGGTCAAATAATCTTCAAATAATAAATAATAAATTGTATTTGAGTACTATTTTTATTTACTTGGATTCTTAGGACTCTATTACCATATATTTTTTGTGAGTAATTTTTAGTTCAGTCTCATCTTACTTTTTATCATTTAGTGATTTCTTTCATTTGGATTGTCTTAAAGTAATATTGATACTTCTCATATAATAAATAAATATTTTCATCAGTGTGTTTTAAAATTTTCTTTTTAAATTTGTCTATGGAGAGTTTTATTTCCATGGTTTCACATTCTTGTTTAATTCCATGATTTCATATTCTGGTTTATTTTGTTGTTTTGGTGCCTGGAAAACTCTCTCGATATGAAGTTAAATTTTCATTGCTTTATTTTTGGATCATTGATATTTCATTTTTGAAAGTCACCCTGCATACCTGAACCTGAAAGACACAAGTGATTATTCTTCAGACAAATCATTTCATATTTAACATTATTTCTTATATTTCTACTTTCACTTTTCACTGTACAAAATAAAGCTTTTATTACATACTGACTCCAGAAGTGCAATCCTTCCCCATCTTACACTTTTCCTTCTAAATACCCTCCCTGTGCTTCTTTAGACCCTTCCTTCATGATCTGAAAATTACCTGCCAGCTCAACATCTTTGATTTTTGCCTCTTTTGAAATGTGTCTGTCTTTTGATGACACAGAATCCAAAACCACATGCATGAAATAAATGTTGGTGATTGTCTCGCTTTCTAAAGAACTGGGGGTTAGGATGTGAAATGAGTCACTTTCTTCTCCATGTGAAAACTTCCAGGGCAGTGCTTGATCACTTTAATAGAAAATCTCCTGCTCCTTTGAGTCTTACAATACTCTTTTTCATTCTCATTATCTATTCAACATACTTCCTCCTCTCCTGTGCCTGGCCTTTGAAGAGATTTAGCTCCAGGATCCAATTCTTCCTTCCCACCATTCCTTGTTACTGTGCAGGTTCTTTGAAGTTCCATGTGAATGGTTACTTTTGCAACCTAGGCCATTTTTTTCATATTTCATCATAGCAAATGAACTTACCTTTCTACTTCTTATAATTAAACCTGTACTTTTACTCAAGTAAATGTTAAATGCAGAATTTAATTGCATGAAAATAATCACTATTTTGGTCAAAATCTCTGCTTTGTGTAGTTAAAATAATTGTTCTTCAATTTCTTTAGAATTAACAGTACCTCAATCCCTCTTATTATATAATCGGCTTGATCCTGCCTTTATTTTCTTCCTTATTCAACCTATATTACAAGTGCAATCATTTTTAACACACGTAAATGATGTTTTCCTTTTCTATTGCTATAAAGCCAAATGGGCACAATTATATAGGCTAGAAAAAAACACATCGCTTGTCATACAGTGGCCATGAATCAGGAGATCCTGGATCCTGTTTACCTGAATTCTGTACTCAGACTATCACAAGACCACAGCTAGTGTGAACAATTTCTCAATAATAACCCCTATTCTTGTCACATTTTCTGACCATGAGATTTATTATCTAAAGAACTACATTATTTATTTTTATGTATCTACCATCTTCCCTGCTAGAACATCTTCTTGAAGACAGTATTTCTTATGTGTTTTTTATTGTAGCCTAGCACACAGAATAGTACCTGCCGCATAATGAAAGTTTATTTGATTTTTTTCTTTCTTTTTTTTTTGGTACTGAGAATTGAACTCGGAAGCTTGTGCTTGCAAGGCAGGTGGCAGAACCACTGAGCTAAATCCCCTGCCCTATTTGATATTTTTAATGTACTCCTCAACATAAATAGAGTGAATGTAAATATTTTAGTTATAAGTTAATTGTAAGACTAAAACAATTGAAAATAATAAATAGTTCTTAGGATATACCTTTTATATATTACCTGAGGACTCTAAATAAACACAAATAAATAATGTAAATGCATTTCAGGGATCTTAGCAATAACTATGTTTTCTTTAAATCATGCAAAAGAAGAAAATAAGAAAACCAAAACTGAGTAATTATTCTAGCTAGTTAATTGGTATATATCAAATGCACGAATTATCTGCTAATGAAATAATTTTCATTATGCTCATCATTAGAATTTTCTTTAATCCTAAAGGGCTCTAGCTCAATATTCTCTTCCCTGTGTATTCTTTCTCACAATCTCCCATTGCCATTCCTTCAAGGTCATCAAGTTAATTGGCTGTTGAGTACTTCAAGTAGTTAATTCCATCTTATAAGATATCTGATTTTCAGTGTTAAAGTTATTTGGTCAAGGTTACAAGATTAACATAACCCCAAGACGAGAACATGTTTCTGGGCATAGCAATGCTTCACTAGTCAGTAGCGCAGTGAAACTACTGATATTGCTGTCAACTGCATTTCCTCAAAGAACAGAGTATCTTATATGCTTCTCTTTATAGTTTTTATTTTAGTTTTGTAAAATTTTCCAAGTTGTTTTGACTGAGGAATGAGTAATTCGGGGTGGCAAACACATATCTATTAAAACAGGATGAATTTGGCTATTTAATACTTACTTGATAATACTAAATATACAAGATTTGTGAGATAACTTTGGTTGATTAAATCAGACTTTTGTTTGAGTACATCTTAATTACTTTCCTGTTTCTGGGACAAAGTATCTGATTTCCACAATTTAAAGAGGAGAAATTTATTATGGGTCATGGTTTTAGTCCTTGCTTGGCCCGCTTTAAGGCAGAAGCAGGATGGCAGAAAGGCATGATGGAGGAAAAAGTGTTCAACACAAGGAAACTAGCAAGCAGAAGAGAGGAGGTGGGGAGGAAACTATAAACTTCTATGTCATATGCCTGGTGACCCACCTATTTCTTTAGGCCAGGCTCATCCTCCTAAGGGCACATTTATCTACTGAAGGCATCAGTGTATGAATCCATTGATCCAATAGTCTTTCAAACTCATGAAAATTTGGGGGTGACATCTAGACATAAACCAAAACAGAATATGTTAACTAATCTTAATTCTCATATAATTGTGCAAACCATTTTTTGCTGTACCTTCTGTTAACATGAATAATGATATGTCAGTTTTAATGGATTAAGAAATGCACAAGAATTGGGAAAAGCTTACTTTTGGCTGTGGGTGGGCAGGTCATGGAGGTGTTAACTTGGTTTCTACGTCTGGTCCCTGGTGCGATCCTGTATGGAGCTGTTCACCTGCTCTGTTTCCAGTCTACTATGAACTAAGCATCTTTGTTCCACTATTCCCTTCTTTCATGACGTTTCTGCCTTGGAATCAGCCAACCATAGACTGAATCCCCTGAAACAATGAGTCAAATCAAAACTCTCCTGTTTTGAAATTGTGAGTGTTGGGTCATTTGTCCCAGCAACAGCAAAGTGGACCAGTATACATTCATTATGCAGATCAGTAAATTGCCCAAGACTCAAAGTTATACTAGTTACTGTTAGAAATAGTAATACACCAGTTACTATTAGGAATAGACTACATCTGACTTAGATATACTTTCTCCTTTTTTATTAATATAAGTTGCAAAGCCACCCAGGTAGTAGTAAATTACCAAAATATAATGGATGTATGAAAATAGATGAAACAATCGACAGATCGAGTGCATGCCCAGTCAGTAATAAATACAGAAACATAAGATCACTCATGCACTGCAGTACTGTAAGCTGAAAATTTCAGGATTTCCCATTTTAAGCCAGATCATAGTTTTTTAAATACACACATTTGTAAATGTTACAATTTACTTCTGACAATTTGCTGGCTGATTATGAACTCCAGAACTCAAATGTCACACGATACCATATTCTTCTCATGAATTTAAATGAAAAGCTGACAATTTTTCTTCAAGCTGTCGTTTTCCAAAGCACCATTATTACCATAACTCATTAAATTACATCCTCTTGAAGTCCTCCAGATGAGTGGTTTCCAAACTGAGTCGCACTCAACTCTGGAATCTACAGAAGTAGTTAATGAGTCAGTGCTGCAGGGGATGAGAGGAATGCTAAATTTTCAGGGTTGTTGGCTTCCAAATCTTAATCAGTGTTGTTTTGGGAAATATGTACTGACTCCAAAATATTCTGCTGATGAAAATTTTGAAACTTATTGTCCAATGATGTGCTATTCAGAAAGTATCAATATCCATGAAAGTATTGATGCAAAAATGAAATTAAATTATTAAAGGGACTGGTGATTTTCTGATTATTATTATCCATACTAAGACTTGTCACAAGAACCCAGTGAGTCCAGTGAGAAGCCTGGAACCATCTCTCCGGCTATGTTTCCTATCTTACAATCTAATGGCATCAGAATCTCTTACATAGAGAGCTGTTTGCTTCTATTCCATTCAGTTAATCTACTCACTGCGTGAGGCAGGAATAGAGCTTTACCTGGGAGAATTACCCATTCACAGGTGTATAACTTTCCTCCTGGTTAAGATTGTTTCACAGTGGAGTGACTGACCAGGTGGTAAGTGCTATTATCACAACACTCATTGCTTTTCTACAAACAATTTGTGTAAACATGTTCTTCATTGGGTCTTTTGATGGCTGTTCATATGGAATTCTATACGCAAGACTTATCATACATGTGTCCTAGCTATAGGGCTGCTAAATTGTTACTGTATATATTCATATATGGAGCATCTATGATATCAAAATAAAATTTATGCTCCATCAAACTCCACTTACAATCTTTGTTAGTATATGGCCTCATGAGTAATATACCTATCATCACTTTGGCTCATCTCAGCAGATTTATTTAATTTCTTGAAGATATTTTCTGTGTTCCCAAATATTTTATCACAAATTTTCAATTTAGGTTGTATCATGATATTGGAAAAGGTTGTTCAAACCTCTGTACCCATAGCTGCCTGTCCACTAGTCATCACTCACACACCAGCTGCTATATAGAAATATCAAGTGGACCTTGAGAAAATATCTACACTATTACAACTCCATCAGTGTAAAATTGAAAACTAGCAACCCCACACCTTTTCTGACCATCACAACATTTTCTTATAGCAATCAGTGTATATACATCTAGCCACAAAACATCACTCCATGACCAATAGATCTACCCTGCTACTTCCTTGCAACAAGATTGCCACAAAGCATCAATCAGTACCCAGAAGATATTGAGTAGAGCACATAAGAAAAAGCACAATAGAATATCTGACAATATGTCGTGAGTTAGCCATTATGTACTGATAGAAATTGAATTCTCACAGATAAAAATGTGATTTCTAAATGGAACTTGGATTTCCATCTGACACATTTATACCACCTGCTTCTGATGAAAATTGAAAGATTGCTTGCTAGGGCTGGTCAAAAGTATTAAGTCAATCAAGTGCAGTGCCTCCTATCTTCAAATTCCTTGAAAATTCAAAATCTTTCCATCTTCTAGGACTCAATGCTACTCCTTATTCCTCTAGACCAAGAGCTACATTCTATTTTCATGTCCCACACACTTAAATAAATAAAAGAATTAATCTTAAAACTTTAGTACCAGTATCTTAACAAGATTGATATAGCATTTCAAAAATGCCCATCTTTGCCCTCATTCCAAGCTGTTTGCAATCTTCTATATTTTTAAACTACAGTAGTGTAAAAATTCTTAGCTCTATGACTTGAAGATCAATCTAGTGTTTAGTCATTTAGACTTGTTTATATATAGTTTCACTGATATTCAGAGTTTGGCTTGGCTAAATTGATTCTACTTTTATGTTTGTTTTGTTTTTTTGTTTGTTTCTTTTCTTGCTATGTAGTTCAGGCTGGCCTTGAACTCACTATACCTGTAGCTCAGGTTAGCCTTAAACTCACAGCTATCCTCCTGCTTCAGCCTCCCCAAAACTGGAATCACAAGAGTGTGTCAATACTCTCCGCTGTTTCAAAATTTTATTATAGATGTATTCCTGGTTTAAGGAGCAGGATAGGTATCTTTTCTGAAACTTATTTTGAGACAACAAGAAAAGTAACACTGAGGGTACAGTATTTATACCCTTTAGAAAGAATAAACACAAAGTTTATCACTGAAACTTTGTGAAAAATGCCTTAGAAGTTAAGCTATCCCTTCAGCCAAGTGTATAACTAATAGTTAAATATAGGGTTCTATTTTTGGTGTCTCTAGTAATGTGATATTTCATGTCCATATTCTGAGTAATTTTTACTAAATAGTATATTTTACCTTCCAAAGCTGCTTGTCTTTTTCAACTATTTACTGGAGTGCTCAAGGGGAAAGGGAGTTTTGTAGCAATAGCAATTTTTTTATGATTGCCTGAAGAATTTTAGAAAAGATCTTTGATAAATATTTTTATATTGAAAGTAAAAATGTAGTCTGGATTTGATACTTAAAACATCAAATTAATGAGATGTAATTTCACTATGGTCAGTGTATATGTTTTGCAAACACAACTTATATTGTACCCAACAAACATGTAGTAGTTATAGTCTATTATAAATTCATTAGATGTGATGAAAATTTGAGGACTTAATCATTTCCCCATTGTGTCCAGCTACCTCTATTTTGTCCTAGAAGGTTCTGAAACAACTGACCATGTATACAAATTCATAGATATCAGATGAAAACTAATTTTCTACTTACTCAGACCTGCCAGAGCATGAAAGCACCCTCTATCCTCTCTTTTTGTCAAGTTTTAGAAACTGATTAAGTTAAACAGTTCTTAAAGAGTAGTTTTTCCTAAATAATTAATGCAATGTTTTTTGAAGTGTTTATCTTGAGGGTAGTGCCTGTCCTAGAATCTTAGAGATACCTATGTCTTATTTTGTAGATAAATGTTTAGAGCGGAAATCCATTAGGACTAATCAAACCCGAGGCATTGTGGCAGCACATAAATTTAGCTCACCCTATTAATTCTTGTCTGTTTCAAACCATATTTTACTTAACAAAGCATCTGGAAATCGAGATAAAACCATTGCAAAATTTCTGTAAAATTGCAAACATATATGTATGTGTAAATGTATATGGGTGTATAAGTAAATATGAATATTGTGAAATTAACTTTAAAATAATATAGAATAACCTGTAACTAACTGGTAGAAACATTTTTATGTAATCTCAGGAATGAAGAACATCTTTTGCAATCTTTTAAATGTACATTTCTTCCAAATGTAAAATGAAGATTTAGTCAATTGATTCATATGGTAATGGTATCATTGCTACCTAAAGAGGAATTATTTTACATAAGATCTGTCATTTTCTGTACCCTCTATTTGCATAGTAAATGTTCAATATAAAAGCTAAAATTTCTCAAATATATTAAGAACAAAGATAAGTCTGTAAATGATGTACTTGTTTTAAATTACTTTCCAGGGCAGAAAATATTAATGATAAACTATTAAGGTTTACTGGAGCCAATTTTAGTTACTGATTCTGTTTTAAGTATAGAAAACTATTTATGAAGACTAGTATTTCATGGTTTTTATTCTTTCTTAAAGATTTTCTTCTAAATAAAATATAAAACTTATTCTATATTGCAATTATGGGATTTTTAGATTTCATAAATTGAAAGAAAGGTTATAAAATGTTAATAATATTTTCCTCAGTATTAGAAAATTTTACATTTATTCATCATAAGGATTACTTATTTATTACCTACCTATTATTTGAACTATGCCAAAAGTATTAAAATAAAAAGAAAAATGAATGTTGAAATTATCTAGAAGGCAATACAGTTTTGAAATAAATCATGACTTTATTGTGTTACCTCAAATTTTGCTTCCACTTTCCAAAAAGTGTGAAAGAATTGGGGAAATGTTATTTATGATACTAATTATGTTTAGACTTCAAGAAACAGAGAAGAAAATTCAGAAGCCTCATTTTTACCATAATAGCAAAGAGAAGTAATTTGACAGAAAAGGATGCATCATTGTTACTAGTTAAACTAAAAGATGACCACAAAGAGGCTGGTAGGTTTATCTTAGTCTCTGATGATGAAGTTTTGAATCTGAATCATTTCATTGTGCAAAATGGATATGATAAAATTTCAAGATTATCAAAATTTATCTGATAATCTTCATAGGCAGACTAAAGATAAAGGTAGGTATGTGTACAATGGTGATAGGAAATATAAAGCAAAACAGAAAACCATTGCCTTGATAGTTCAGGTTTTTCACAAATCTGAAATATCATTTGCAATGCAGAGCAAAGATAGTCTTCAACAAAATTATAAGTCATTAAGATGTTAAATAGCATTGCCTTTGAAGTCATAAGTGCTAGAATATCCAATGTCATGACAAACAGAGACATAGATCTGTATTCTAAATCTGGAAACAGTATTTACAAATGGCTACATTTCAGGTTATCAGTGATAGTTGATGAAGATTTATTCAGGTTTACTTTAAGTACAGTAAATTAGCAAATATAATTGATATCTTGTATGTTTAAGTTTTTATTAAAATTTATTTTTACTAGCCTTTTATTTTTATTTTATAAATTAATAAAATAACTACTTTTATTTAATGTTTTAAAATGCAGATAACAATCTATTAAAAACAGGATCAAATAACTGCAAGGTTCAAATAACTACCATCTACAAAAAATAATTTAGGGGAAAAATAGTAGCAGAGTTGATATATGGGGTCTATGTCCTCAACTTATGTTGGCTAAATCTTCTACTTATATCACTATATGACAGTGGTAAGAATGAACTAACATGACAGTTTATCAACTATGAAATTCTAATGCATTTATATTTGATGTCAAAGGTGAAATTCAAGGTATGACAGATCCATAATTAACCAGTGTTTAGCCATCTCCACAGCATTTATTGTTACTATTTTTGTCCATTTTTACATCATACTAAAACTTTAAAACTCATAATATTGAAAAATACAAAACTTTAAAAACTTTAAAAATTTAAAAAATAAATTAAAAAACTGGGCCTGGGATTTAGCTCAGTGGTGCTGCCGTCTGCCTTGCAACCACAAGGTCCTGAGTTTCATCCCTGGTACAAAACCAAAACAAAACAAAAAAACTTGAAAGAAATATAGTTGCATAGAAAGAAAATATTTTTAGAATTTACCTTTTCATTACTTATCATCATTAGAAAAAATACTGCAAAATGAATGATCAAAATATAGGGTGTTTTGAAATGGAATTTTATTGTTTTTTTATAAATTTAAAACATTTATTAGTACATATTTACATAATTATTGCATATTTACATAATGATTACATTCACTGTAGGTGGTTGGTATACGTACATAACACATTTCAATTCCCTTCATTTTTTGCCTTCTCTCCTCCTTTTATTTTTCTATCATCAGATTCATTTATTTATCCTATAATAACTTATGAAGTTAATTACCATATACACAGATTGAAAACCAGCCTAATAGGCCAAAGAACATATAAAACATCCAAGACAATTGTATTAAGTCTAGGTACACTTTGAGATGCATTGTCTGCATTGGATTACAATACATTTTTGTCTTTTTTTCCTATTGTCTGTCTTTTCTTTCATGTTCTATTGAGTTTTTCATATAAGATTAACCTTGCAATATTTAGGCTTGACTGTCTGAATTACTTCACTTAGTATTATGGTCTCAAGGTGCATCCATTTTCCTACAAATGACTCAAGTTTATCCCTTTTCATGGCAGAGCAGTGCTTCATTATGGATAGATACCACATTTTTAAATCCATTCCTCTGATGATGGACATACAGGCTGCTTCCAAGATTTAATTATTATGAATTGCACTGCTATGAACATGGGTATGCATATATCATGGTAGTATTATGTCTTTAACTCTTTTGAGAAGATACTTGGACAGAGGATAGCTGGGTCAAATGGAATTTCTACTTTTACATTTTTGAAGACTCTCCATACTGATTTCCAAAGTGGTTCTATATGTTTAAAGCCCTACCAACAATGGAGAAGCATTCCTTTCTCCCTAGAGCCTCTCCAGCTTTTGTTATTGGTTGATTTTTTATGATTGCCATTCTTCCTGGAGTGAGATGGAATCTCAGTGTTGTTTCCATTTGCATTTCTCTAAGGGTCAGCAACTTTTTTTCACATATATTTCATTTGTATTTCTTCATGTAAGAAGCATCTATTCTTTTCAGATGCCCATATTTTTAATTGGGTCTTTATGTTTGGGAAACCTAACTTTTTTGATTTCTTTATATATTCTAGATATTAATCCTTTGTCTGAACTGTGCACTAAAACATAATTGATATTATTTCCCCACATAATACCCTTGCTTTCTTTCAGCACACTTATCCTATCATTCTTGCCACTTTCTGAAACAGTTATTGAAGTCCTCTTGAGTAAGTATTTTTATAAGTGAGTTCAAAAATACAGTTAATGTTGCTGTCAAGTGTCATTCAATGTAAAGGCAGGCTCATAAAAATATTACTAGCTTTCCTCATCCACCTTATTCACCTGATTTGGCACCATTTATTTCTGGCTCTTCACCAAGTCAAAATGCTCATGAAAAGTAAATGTTTTGAACTAATTCAAGACTTCCAGACAGCCGCCACAGCGCAACTAAAGAAAAGCAAAAAGGAACATGTTATTCATTATACATGAGTTTCAGGGAATTACTATCTTATCACTTAAACACAGCAGTCATCTCAGAAAACCCTAGCATAAAATCAAACTCTACACAGAATTTTATCCTACTTTTTTTATCCTACTATGTTTTATCAACTTTAATGTGAATGATAAAATAATTTTTAAAGTAAATCTACAATTCAAATATGGAGATTCAACAGACTCACAACATTATTTTAGTGGATCTCCCACAAGCTCCTACTTTAATGAGTTATTTGGTAATATAATCTTTACAGTCAATTCAAAGTAGAGTGGTATTTCTTATAAGAAAACACTATAGCACAAATCTTATGAGGATCTAAATCTTCAATTTTATAGTTTTTGCATACATCCAGTGAGACACCTTGTAGTATTATGTATATTTTTTTCAGGTCAAACCTAACTCTTGTTGTATTACAGTATGAGTTATTGAAAATTTCTTGAATGAAAGGGAAGAGCGTTATGTTATATTTGTTTCTGAATAATAGAAATAATGTTTGTTTAGCCAAATCAAGACATTGTTCAAAGCAACATTTAAAGAATAGGGGACAGAAGTAAAACAAAAAAAAACTCCCTGTCTTCATGCTCTACATAAATTCTTGTAGAAAACAGACGTTGAACAACAAAAGATGTCTTTCAACTGAAAGTGATTTGTATTAGAAAATAACACACATAAAAATACAGGTGGGTGGTAATTTAGACATCCGAATGATTCTTACAGGGGTAAAGAGAGTTGTATCCCTAGCTTCGTGTCACATAAAGGCCTGCGGGAGGATCTTATACATAGGGTATTTTAGGAGCAACAAAGAACCACTGTGACTGGTATTAAAGTAAGAAGGAAAGAAGAGATAGGAAATGACTGCAAACTCTAAGCCACATTATGAATTCTTTGCAGAACATGACAAGGATTTTCTATGTTCCCAGAGGTTAGGCTTGCATCACACTTTTTTCTATTTTCTTTTCTTTCTTTTTTTTTTTTTTACTGATTTTTAACTTAATTGCTTTTAAAATATTTTTCATTCTTATTTTTATTGGTACGTTTTTGTAGTACATGATGATCACATTCTTCACGGGGAGTTAGCACATATATATCATATTTCTCTTTTCACACACTCCGTATCTCTTGGTCCTTGATGACTCCATCTATGGATAATCTCATCTGAGAACTCACTTTCTCCCTGTCATGGATGTTTTTGGTAAGCTGTTATTAATTGATTAAATAAATGAATCAATGAGCATTTTTGGCCAGTGCAATCTGAAAAACATGTCTCTGCAGATCATGTGTGATACTTGAAATCACGGGGGCACCAAGAATTCAAGCCCCTCCCCCATTACCTCCTAACACCAAGGCAGGGTTTCATATTTGTTATTTTACTGTGGCTACCTCACCTTATGTTGAAGCTCTGGCTAACCAGAATCCTGAAGGTTAGACTATTCAGGAAGTCTCAGCTGAGAACTGCAAATAGGTCCTCAGAGCTGTCCTTTGCCTCTAGAACTTCAACCTGGATTTAGGGATAGGGCAATACAGAAATAAACTGTAACTCCCCTCCTGTCTTACCTACATTTCTCTTCTGTTTCCAGGAATATATCTCAGTCTAAGAACAAATTTCTCTCTCCTTCTACATTTTGTTTTCTCTCCTTGATTCCACTTCTTAATAAAACTGTACATCCAGTACCACAGTGGGGGAACTCTTAAAGATCTCTGTCTTTACTTGGATATTTTATCTCTTACCTGCAGCCTCACATATTTCAGGTCTGATTTCATTGTCCATACAGTGTGTGTTTTGTGTGTGTGTGTGTCTTTGTGTGTACATGGGGATTGCAATGCTATTGTGAGATTATTGGAATCATTTATTTTGTATGATTGCTGCCATCCTTTTGGAGTTACCACTTAGTCACTCAGAGGTCATCTTCACCCATCATGCATGTCTGGTGGGTGTATGATGTTGTCCGCCAGTGAGAAAGAGTTGCTGAGCTGGGGGAGCATTTTTTTCATGAGGGGATGAGAGTAAGATGCTTAGATCTTACTTGGTTTAAGGAACCTTTTGGGACTGAACAGATTTCAGTTTCCAGAGTATTAACAAACCTAGACTAAAGTACACAATAGAAGCTAGAAAAATAAATATAAAATTATTCTTCATTAAGGAAAATATCAAATATTGAATATACAATAAAATAAATGAATTCGATTCTTAAATAGCTGGATTTAACAATTTTCTGAGTATTACTACTTGGATAAAGAAAGATGAAGTGTGATGTGATGATTTTGTAAGAAATAGTCACAAAAAGAAAAGTATCAATTTGTGTACTTACTCTGATAAATACAGATCTACACATTGAAAAGATAGTCAGTTTGTGGAATTATATATGCAAAATTAAAAATATGGCATGGTTTGTTACATGCTGCTGATACCAATTATTTACCGAGAGGGAATGTTGGCATGGAATCTTTTTTTTTTTTTTTTATAAAAGAGAAAAGGGAGGGGGCAAGCAAAGTGAAGGAAACGCATGACTGTGACCCTTGAAGATGAGGTAGTGAGTGGGGAGGGTTATGTAAGGCAAGAGATTTAGAGTCTTTAAGCATGGTCAGTTCTTGCATTCATTCCTTTTTTAAAAAAATAGTGATTGAAAAAAATAGCTAAGCATAAGAGTCAAAATTTTTAAATTAAGTAATTTGACATGGGTTTTCTAGAAGACTACAGTTGTCTGATTGCTTTCAACCCTTCATTAATTGCTGCTTTTTAATTAAAGTTCCCAATTTAAAATATAATGTATAATTTGAGAGATGCAGATTTTAGTTCTCTTTCCTAGTTCCTTTTTTCTTCTTTCCCAGTACTCAAAGTAGACTTCCAACCATCTGAACTTACCTCAAAATTTGCTAGAATTTTAATCTCAACAGCAAAGAAATCATCTGTGTATTTTTAGTATTTACATATATTGAATTTCATTTTCTTGTGTATGTATGTTAATTTGTTTCTGTCTAAATATTACCATTCTGATGAATAAAAGTATTTAAATTATGTAAAACAAGTTAAAAGCCTCTTAAAGGAATGTGTGCCTACAAAATAGAGGTTTATCTTTGTCACAGTATTTACATTGCATTAACTATCATTTAATTATCTTAATTATTTTACCATTTATTAAATTATTCTGTTTCTATGAATAACAATTTAGAAATATAACAGTCTCTGTACTGTTTATTTTAAATCAAGTATTTAGACCAACCTGTATAAAGAATTTAAATGTTATTTCATAACATCACATATCACCAGGAAACATTAGGAGTATGAAACTTTCTAATATGTAAATCTGATTGTGATATTTTCTTACATAAAGGTCTTAACTGGTTTCTCTTATTCATGGAGGAGTTGTCAGTATTTATTCCATTGGGCAGAGAGGGAGAAATACTCTCATCACTTAACCTTTGTCTAAAGCTTTAAATAAATCTAAGCTATTTTCAACCCTTCCCACTGAGCTCCAGCCAATCTAATGAATGTAGCTTTCATAATAGACTGTGGTTCAATATGCCATGCTTTTGCTCATATAAATTATCTTTTCTTAAATGCTCTTTCCATGTTCTGATTTGGAAATCTGAATACTTACCCAGATGTGAAACAACTATTTAACATTATCTGGCCTATAAATCTATTGCTAAACTTCTAGGAAGTTTCAGGCTTCTGATTCATAATGTACATTTTACATAACTTTAGGAATCACAACTATGAAAATTAATGTATCTGTTTGTCTCTGTTCTTTGGCTGGATTCCTGGAGGCATGTCTGATTATATTTTATTCATTTTTTATTATTTCTGTATTAAATATAATGCAAATTTGATTTCAGGGAAAATGATTAATGGCTTGATTTTTAAAAAACTGATTAAACCATGTTGAACCTTTCTTTACAAATACATCTTATAATCTTATCTATTTTGCTTCAGTAAATTAACCCATTGGATAAGAGTTAATAACAAAAAAGAAGTAACAAAATAAAAATATTTTGAAAAGATAGTTTTATTTGATTGAATATACTTCATTAGCAAACTTACACTTTTCTTCACTTAATGTGTTTTTCTTCTTACCAAATTCTTGAAAAATTTGTAAAACAGATCTTAGTCTACTCATCTTTTTTAAAAAAATTCTTTTATTCGTACATTTCAGGTATACAATACATTTACATTATCATTGGGTGCTTGTACCTGTACATGATGTATCTTGGTTCTTATTTTTCTCCCCATTACCTGTGAGCCCTTCACCCTCCACCCTTCCCTATCTACTCATCTTTTAACACATTGCATATTTTAAAAATTCTGGTTTTCAATTTGAACTTATTTTAATGAAATAAAATGTGAAAAGTAAACATTTCATTGCCTGGTTCACCTGAGGGTAGGCAATGAATAAAAAAGAGAAGTAATAAAGGCTTAATTTTCCTTTTATCTTTTTTTTGCCATTTTTTTCATGAACTTTTGTGAATTAAACACTTCAAAGTCAATGGTACTTTCATTACTCCTCCTGGCAAAACTTCTAACTGGAAGTTTGGTAAGGAATCAGAGTACAAAAGAACATGTGGAACTGTGGTTAATTTCTGAGTTAGAAGGATATAGTAAGGAATTTGAGACAAAAATAAAATTATTCTGGAGGGGAACTGTACTATAGGAAGCATATAGGCAAATAGGAATTGATAACAGACACATAAAGGATAAGAATGGTGGGGAATATTTTTTGAACATTTTCTTCCCATTTCCCAATATCTATGATACATTGTGGTCAAGGAACAATGGGAGTGGGGAGAAAAGGAAAGAAGGGACAAAAAACAGAAAAAAAAGAATACCAGGAATAAACAGAAACAAAGTTTTTTGTAAACAAAGAGGAAAGCAGGAGTTGAAGGGACGGGAAGGGAATGGGAAAAAAAGAAGCAAGATTTATCATGTACAGGTACAAATTCCTTATGATAAATACGATCATTATGAATATCTAAAATGTACCAATAATTATTTTGCTTAAAAAAAGACAAGAAAGAATGGGGGAAATTTTTAAAAAGATATTCTAAATATGCTTCTATTAACATGAGAGAAAAATTGATATATTTTATGACAAAGTTCAATTTACTACAGTTAATGTCGCAAACTATTTCCAAAAGTAGTAAGAAAAATGCAATCTATTGAATTAAAGAATTTTGGCAGCATAATCAAAAACAATAAAAATATCATCAGTCTTTGTAAATAGTTCATTTCAAAGTTAAAGAACTAATTCTTTGAGGATCTGATAAATAATATAATCCTATGTGATTCTGATAAATAATATAATCATATGCCAAATAGTATAAATCAGAAAATTTGGGGAGTGGAAAGCAATGCTGTTGACAGTTTGATGGGAGAAAAAACATGAACAGGAGTATGATGAGTGAAGAAATTCCTAGTCCAATCTTAATGTAACCAGACCAAGCATGGAGAGCTCTGGAGAGTCCCCTCAAAAGAACTTACATGGAATGTGGCTGTGTCCTTTGAGCTTTATATTTTAAAAACATATTTTCTAGACAATCAAATTCAATTAAAGTAACTGAATAAAAATACAATAATAAGAGGACTACCAGTACACATTGAATTGGTTTAATTCTACTAGAGTAAAGTGACTGTGGAAATGGTAGTACCAATCAAAATGTAAATTATATGAATTGAACATTATAACTGAAAGAACAATTTTGAAAGATAAAGGAAAGTGATAACAATAAAAAAGACAAGTAGATGAGTTCTGATTTTTATGTTGGTTATTGAGACATAAAATTTGAATTGAAATAAATCAGCTAATAGATATAAAATAATACATGTATTTAAAGACATATTTCTCAATTAATCAAAATTATTACATTAGAAAAATTAAATAATTAAGGTTAGGAGAAATGTAAATTAAATGGTTAGTAATTTATTTATTTAATTGATGATTTATATTTTTATACATATATAATATATAACATAATTACTGCAAAAATAATACAATATAATTATGTTGAGAAGTGAAGGGAAAGAAATTGAGTAAAGCACAATTCTGTTAAACATTATCAAAATCATTGCACGTTAAAAGCTAAGACCCACATAAATACTCAGATTTTGTGCTTAAACAGTTTGGAACAATAAAACACTTTTTCTGGTATGTGGCTTAGAAAACATGTTTAATATTCAGACAGATTGCAGATCTTTCTGATTTTTACCTTCCACCAGACCAACTTGCATCTCTTCCATCCATTTGTGTAGTGTTCCAACTAATGATCTTGACACTTTCTTGTTTGTACCACACATGGGCCAAGAAATTGCTGGGCGATAAATGGGGAGCTAATAAAACTTTTTATGTCAATCTTGGCTCCAGAATGTCCCTAATATACTTTTACTTAGCCTGTTGATCCACTAATTTGTTTAATCAGGAACACAACCTTTGTTTGCATGCTCCTAATTTCACTATTTTTGCTAATATTACTGCTTCTTGTTTTTACTTCTTTTCCAAGTAAGTGAGTTACTGTGTTCCTTCCTGAAGTTCAGTAATTTACACAAATAAATGTTTCTCAATTTTTTGTATATACATGGCCAAATAGGAGTTAGAAATTATTTTCTTGAAATTTTACCCTTTGATAGTTGTTTTTGGACAGAGAGGATTAATCTCAACACTGCCATAGCCTGGAAGGCCCTTTCTGTGAAATAGATTTTTAAATGACCAAATTTCATTACAGACGTTTTCTAAGAATTTGAAATAATTCATTCCTGCATACTGGTATAGAGATATCATATGATTTATTCCCAATTTAATTTCTACATGCCAATGTTAATACTACTGAATTCTTTAATAAATGCATTTTCTTCTTCTTTTTTTTTTGGTACCAGGGATCGAACTCTGGTCCTTGCGCTTGCGCAGTAAGTGGCAAAACCACTGAGCTAAATCCCCGGCCAAATGCATTTTCTTCTAACAATACTGTTAAAGATGCCCATTCTACAAGAGTTCCCTGAGCTTCTAACATATTCTGAGTCATATGGGTGCATTTGACTCAGCTACCTTACCTGAGATACACATGCTTTATTTCCTCTAAGAATTGACCAATTGGATAATAAGCCAGTGAGTGAACATTGAGACTATATATACATTAACAATTCCCATGGCATAAAAGAATATAGTACATGAGAATGTCTAGGTAAGGGACTAGAAATTTTCTTAGAATATACACTTTTAGGATCTTTCTTGCTAAGATGAGAATGCTGGGATTTTATTATTCAAAGAGATAATAAAGATTGATTTATTTTGTTTGTTTTTATGTTAATGTGTAAAAAACTCAATTTTCATTCTCTTCATTCACAGTGAGTCATTTGTAAATTTCAACAGTATTCTTGTTGATTTAACTATTTACCTCGAGAGATAAAATAGTTCAAATTGTAGCCCTGTATATAAAACCCAGTGATGTTCTAAATGACAGCCAGATATGACCAGAGGAGACTGACTTCTCATCAATTATACCTTCCCACAAATTTAATTTACTGATAAATATTGCTAGAAAAATTCAGTAAAAGATTTTAAAGTGCTTGCCATACAGGTAATTAAATATACTTTGTATCCAATATAATTAATTTTGATAATGGTAAGTTTCTTTTGTAAGATTCAACATATTATTGTTATCTTTGAATTCCCCAAGCCTTAGAGTTAAATTATCACCTGGAAATTATTCACCTTTCTCTCATCTAAGAAGGTCTCATTCTTTCCATCTTTGTGGGTCTAACTCTTTAATACTTTCCAATTCCCTAGTACTATCAATTAATTTGGATTCAGTTCAAAGCCTATGTTTTCATCCAAAGACTTCTGTCATATGACCTATTATTTATGTAAAAACAGTATCCCAAAGAAACTGTGAAATACATGCTTTTGGAATAGTTG